>NC_056747.1:1272706086-1272908586 GCF_019279795.1 Protopterus annectens
AGACATAAACAATCTAAAGTATGTAACATGCTTTGCAGAACAGCAGATTGGAGATCAATAAATAATAGAGATTTTAATAACTCAGTAAAGCCATGACCAAAAATACTCAGTGGAAGTAAACACTGTAGGAGGATTTCTAAAGGATAAGTGCTTCAGTATATTGTAGGTCCCAAGTACCTCAAAAGAAATGTCCATTCATATTTTCTTCTGCCTGTGTTACATTACAACTCAGATGTCATTTCCATAATTCTGAATACAGACATGTATAAATGATGCTATTGGGTCTGACTGTACAAGTGTGAGTTCTGCACAGCAAGCTACTGTTTCAGTACAAATACGTCACGTTGTCTGCCCCTGGCAATCAGAATGTCAAATCTGAAATTAGTACACTGATTTGTCAACATTGCTCTATTTCATTAAAGCATGGGATTTGTCACACCCAGCTTGCTATTACATACCCAACACACCAAGAACTGTAAAGTTTCTCTCTCTCTCTGTTTTGCTGCCTTCTGAACCCTGAGGCTGGCAAGAACCCAGGCAAACCAATGCATGCAAAATGAGTGTGTCAGATGACAACTGGAGTGTGCTGCAGTACACTGGAGGATATCTCTTCGTTTGGGTGAGCGTGGTTGCTCAGAAGTACTCAGTCAGCAGAAGATGCATTGATTCATGAAATATAAAGTGAGTGGCATGACATGTCTTGCATAAATTGTCACTGAAATGTATTATTTTTTTGCCTTTCCTTCTGGTGGTGGGTAATATTATTCCGAGTGAGGCAGTCTATAAGAACTGCATTTCTTTATGTTATGCTTCACCTCGGGCATGCATATTATTTTATTCTGTTTTTTTTAAGAAATGAGAGAACGGCGGCAAAATATGCTGTTGGCTGTCTATACTGCTACTATATTATAGTTAGTGGAAAAGAATTGGAGCTGGAGAAAATGAATGCTTGAGCTGCAGTGAAACAGTTTTTCTATTTTACAGAAGAAAAAAAATTCTCACTGGTTTGAGCAAAGATCAGCTACACAAAATGTACATTTCGAACGTAGACTGATATCATAAGCAGTCAGTATGTTGTAATAACCGAAATATGCCATTGGTCACCCACTGATGACACTATAACATTGTAATGATTAATTAACTAATTGATTAAAATGAATGAATTACTTAATTGGATAAACAGCTGCCCCTTTCTCGACCATTTGTAAGCCATAGCATAGGCTAAAAGGCAAGGGTAAAAGCAATGGACAGAGGCAGCTTATAAATATCTGGCCCTCAATGTCCTACTTGGATACACGACATCATTATTTTTTCCAGGATAACTTGGTAGGCTTAGAAAGGCTCCTTTGGTCGTTAGCCTAGTAACAATCTATGAATCTATATATGGATAATTTAGAGCAGCCAGTCAGCCAGTAGGTCTTTGGGGTAACCATTTGAAGTGTTTGGACCAGCTACAGGGAGTTAGTATATATAAGTGTGGGCAGTGGAGGTGGTTGCCCCCCCCCCCCATTAGGGGTGTATAAACGCTTGCCACCCCTTCAAAAAAAAGAAGTGTAAAGGAGTAGAACAATGTTTGAGATTTGTTCTCCTCCTGCAGTTTCAATCTTTTTTTTTCTTTGCATGCCAGCACCCGGCATTTCGAATGATGACATTTCAGTAGGGCAAAGTTTTTTGAATGAAGCTGAATTGACGATAAAATATTCACAAAGGAAAGGGAGACCATACAGACTACACACAGAATGTGCCAGAGAATGACTGAACCCTAGAACTGTAATGTAGAAACCCTAACCACTGAGTTACTTGGAGCCAGGAGTGGTGCCAGAAGCTTATATAATGGCAGATGCAGTCATTTTGGTAAAACAAGGCCCAAAGACTGAGTTGGGTAACTACAGACCAGTCAGTCTTGCTTGCAGTCCAGGGATTATCTTGTCTATTAAAGTAGATTGTGTGACACATTTAATAACATGGATTCTTGCATCAGAAATCTTGCGAATGTGAGATATCGCCTCCTTATATAACTCTATTGCCAATAAAGCTCACAGGGGAATCCAGCATGTACACTGTGCTTCATAGGAACTTGATGAAAAAATAATTAACCAAAGGATATAAAATAAAACCTACACTGCTGGAGTAGATAGATCTTAAACTAGCAAACAGAAGACAGAGGAGCTGTCATCTGAAAAGTCAACATGGCCGGTTATGCCCTGCAGGCTTTGTACTGGAATCAATGCCATTTTCCAGGTTTATTTCAAATAGAACAATATGGTCACCCTATTCACTAATGACACCAAGACTGGAGTGGTGACTAAGGCTGAAGGAACTGTTGTGGACTGCAAATGGGTGGGACACCAATAATTGGAGTTTAACATGAAAAAGTATAAGACAGTACACTCTGGAGATGGGACTGAGTGCATGGCACATGTGTAATAAGGAGTATCCCCATGGCATGTAAAGGAATAAGACATGACTGAGTGCATGGCACATGTGTAATAAGGAGTATCCCCATGGCATGTAAAGGAATAAGACATGACTGAGTGCATGGCACATGTGTAATAAGGAGTATCCCCATGGCATGTAAAGGAATAAGACATGACTGAGTGCATGGCACATGTGTAATAAGGGGTATCCCCATGGCATGTAAAGGAATAAGACATGACTGAGTGCATGGCACATGTGTAATAAGGAGTATCCCCATGGCATGTAAAGGAATAAGACATGACTGAGTGCATGGCACATGTGTAATAAGGAGTATCCCCATGGCATGTAAAGGAATAAGACATGACTGAGTGCATGGCACATGTGTAATAAGGAGTATCCCCATGGCATGTAAAGGAATAAGACATGACTGAGTGCGTGGCACATGTGTAATAAGGGGTATCCCCATGGCATGTAAAGGAATAAGACATGACTGAGTGCGTGGCACATGTGTAATAAGGAGTATCCCCATGGCATGTAAAGGAATAAGACATGACTGAGTGCATGGCACATGTGTAATAAGGGGTATCCCCATGGCATGTAAAGGAATAAGATATGACTGAGTGCATGGCACATGTGTAATAAGGAGTATCCCCATGGCATGTAAAGGAATAAGACATGACTGAGTGCATGGCACATGTGTAATAAGGAGTATCCCCATGGCATGTAAAGGAATAAGACATTACTGAGTGCATGGCACATGTATAATAAGGAGTATCCCCATGGCATGTAAAGGAATAAGACATGACTGAGTGCATGGCACATGTGTAATAAGGAGTATCCCCATGGCATGTAAAGGAATAAGACATGACTGAGTGCATGGCACATGTGTAATAAGGAGTATCCCCATGGCATGTAAAGGAATAAGACATGACGGCATGTAAAGGAATAAGACATGACTGAGTGCATGGCACATGTGTAATAAGGAGTATCCCCATGGCATGTAAAGGAATAAGACATGACTGAGTGCATGGCACATGTGTAATAAGGAGTATCCCCATGGCATGTAAAGGAATAAGACATGACTGAGTGCATGGCACATGTGTAATAAGGAGTATCCCCATGGCATGTAAAGGAATAAGACATGACTGAGTGCATGGCACATGTGTAATAAGGAGTATCCCCATGGCATGTAAAGGAATAAGACATGACGGCATGTAAAGGAATAAGACATGACTGAGTGCATGGCACATGTGTAATAAGGAGTATCCCCATGGCATGTAAAGGAATAAGACATGACTGAGTGCATGGCATATGTGTAATAAGGGGTATCCCCATGGCATGTAAAGGAATAAGACATGACTGAGTGCATGGCACATGTGTAATAAGGAGTATCCCCATGGCATGTAAAGGAATAAGGCATGACTGAGTGCATGGCACATGTGTAATAAGGAGTATCCCCATGGCATGTAAAGGAATAAGACATGACTGAGTGCATGGCACATGTGTAATAAAGAGTATCCCCATGGCATGTAAAGGAATAAGACATGACAGAGTGCATGGCACATGTGTAATAAGGGGTATCCCTATGGCATGTAAAGGAATAAGACATGACTGAGTGCATGGCACATGTGTAATAAGGGGTATCCCCATGGCATGTAAAGGAATAAGACATGACTGAGTGCATGGCACATGTGTAATAAGGAGTATCCCATGGCATGTAAAGGAATAAGACATGACTGAGTGCATGGCACATGTGTAATAAGGGGTATCCCCATGGCATGTAAAGGAATAAGACATGACTGAGTGCATGGCACATGTGTAATAAGGAGTATCCCCATGGCATGTAAAGGAATAAGACATGACTGAGTGCATGGCACATGTGTAATAAGGGGTATCCCCATGGCATGTAAAGGAATAAGACATGACTGAGTGCATGGCACATGTGTAATAAGGAGTATCCCCATGGCATGTAAAGGAATAAGACATGACTGAGTGCATGGCACATGTGTAATAAGGGGTATCCCCATGGCATGTAAAGGAATAAGACATGACTGAGTGCATGGCACATGTGTAATAAGGAGTATCCCCATGGCATGTAAAGGAATAAGACATGACTGAGTGCATGGCACATGTGTAATAAGGAGTATCCCCATGGCATGTAAAGGAATAAGACATGACTGAGTGCATGGCACATGTGTAATAAGGGGTATCCCCATGGCATGCAAAGGAATAAGACATGTAGGCATGCTAATCCCTCACTGTACTGCAGAATGTGAGAGTCCTGAGGAAAATGCCAGTTAAGATACCAAGGTACAATGCCAGTGGTGTGGACACTAGAAATAATTGTGTCATTTTCCCATCATAAAGTGTGCAAGTGAAGCCTTGTTGTGGATCAGAGCTTACCTCTAAACTGTCCACATTTTCACAGCATGCACATATTTTTACTTCATATTTTTGGTCTGCTCCTCATAAAATTTATGGTTTTCTGATAAATCACTCAGGATAGAAGTCACTAAATAATGACATGTAGTTGAGTTTCACACTTTATATCCTTCAGAAAATACACTCCAATATAAATCATGTTATTCTAGCAACTTTTTAATTTTATAAGAGCAATATTGGAAATACGTCCCTACTTTTGAGCCTTTACCCTTCGTTATTTTAGGCTTTGTCCAGATTTCTGGGGCTAAGAGCTTGAGAGGTATGGAACAGAGCAAAATGCTGATTGCACAGAAGAGGCTTGCCAAGTTGCTAAAGAGAATCAGAGGCACGGAATATGTGGAAATATTTACCACACTGGACATCTACTGACTGCACTGGACATCTACTCACTGCACTGCACATCTACTCACTGCACTGCACATCTACTGACTGCACTGGACATCTACTCACTGCACTGGACATCTACTGACTACAGGAGGGAGGTGACAGTAGGATGGGACAGAGAAGCAGTGCAGAAGGCAGTAAGTGGAGCAGTGATGCATAGCAATAATGAGAAGGAAGTGAGGGAATAATTTGCTGCTCATCCAAGGGGTTTAAGGCCAACATTAGGAAGCATTGCTTTACTGAGAGGATGGCAACCCTGGAATACATGGCCAGCAGGTGCAATGCACTGTTGAACAGAAGGGTGCCAAGGACACATGAAGGGAGGCTGCAGCTACATAGGGCTACTGCAGAATTCAGGCATATATGCTAGACCAAAGGTATCCCCTTGGCATTGTTATATGCTCATGCCAGTCTGTTATTTGTCTGCCCTGTTTGTTCCTTGATGCCCCCTTAGTTGTCTCATTCATTCTACCAGCTCCCTGGCACTCCAGGGCACTGGAAGAGAAGTACAAGGCCGGGATCATGGCTGTCATCTGATGAGGATTAAGATACTTTTTTAATGCTCTTAACACCCATCGTTAGCAAGAAAGCATGGTGCAATGTCTGCTCTGCTGAGCTTTTTACAAGTGTATCCTTCCACACACTCCACCCATCAGCTGCAGTGCTTGGATGCCTTCTTATGCTAAATATCCCTCCCAGCACCATCACATTTATAGTTTGTGTAAGAGCTGCAGTCTGGACCATCCACAGGTGGCGCATTTGCTGTAGATCTCTACTTACACAGTCATCCTGACATGGAAACCCACTCCAGCTTGTTACTGCCATCTTCCCAACGAGCTTCTCCAGTACCACTAATTAAACCCAACCTACCTGGGGCTTAGAACCCAAACCTCTCTGTTATGTAGCTGGCCAACAGTGGTGTTATTGTTTACTATAGAATATATTTAATTAAACGTGACAGTTCTAGGTCAAACAGCTTTCCAAATGTCATATCTATGCTGTGATGTCACAATTCAAGGCACATAGTGAGATTTCTTGCCCAAACTTCATAAAAATGAAGTGATCAAGAGAAAATATTGAAGGCTACCTTTTTCATCTGGATATGGCACGTGTTACAAGACTATTAATCAAATATCACCCTGGATGCATAGGATGGTATGCATGGGTACTTCAAATAAGTTAGTTTGATGTATGATTAAAATTCATCAGCTGCTAAAATATGCTTTGCTAAGGGAAGCACTAGTCCCAACAATGCAAAAACTTTATAAAGCTCTGTTAATCTGTTAGGGTAGAGAATATCTTATAAAGGTTCTCCAGAATTAATGAATCTCCTCAATATCTGCCATCTGAACTCCCAGACTTTGTTGGATGTTGGTACCTGTGTCCATGCCAGCAGACTCATGCTTAGTTTCCAAACTGATACCCACTTATTATGCTTGTTTCTTAATACTTGCTCAAAACAACAAACTTTCCATACCGCTTGCATCTTCTTTGAAATGAATGACAATTACTTCCTAGATGTTTTACTTATCTATTTATTTATTTGCTCTTGCTAATCTTTTATGCAGCTTTTTCTAGCATTCTCTCCTCTGGCTCTTCCTCAGTGCATCTCTGAAACTCTTTAAGCTTCTTATCTTTGCTGAGTAATAGTATAAACATATTAACTTCTAGTCTGTCTCCCAGTGGATCATTTCTGCTCCTGTAAATACGAGTGACTCAGTGTACTTGCTATATTCATCTTATTTCTTGATCATATTTTATAAATGTGAAAGTATTCTTTTTAAGCTCGGTGGTGCATTGTGCACTGATTCTTTTAAAATATTCTGTAATGTAATGCTCATACTTCACCGGAACCTCTTTTTCTATAAAGGTGCATATGAAGCATCTAACGATCATATCCTGCTGCAAACAGCTCCTTTTTCCTAAACATATTTCTTTGGGCATTTAGGAAATGTTCTTGAACCATAAACAAATGGTTTCACTTTTTACAGAACCATAGCACCAGCAGCATTCTAAATGCTGCCATCTTGTGATATATATCATGCCAGTCCACATCAAAACATTGGACCATAAGTGCTCCTGTGACTGTTTGAAAAATTCAAACCATTTGTTGCTCATCATTCCATTGTGATACCACGTCTTCTTCATCTTCCGGTAATTTCCTCTACTTCGTCCAAATTCAGAATAAAGTTTGAACGATGCTCTTACACTTAATAAGCTTGAGGTTGTAATGTCCCAGTCAGTTGAGAAACTGAATTTGTCTTCTCTTATGTAGTTATGTGGCCCCACCTCAAACCACTATTTTATCAAGGATGTTAACAATGCCATCAACTCCTTCATGTATCTGCACAACAGCTCTCTATAACTTTTCAGGTTTTTATTAAATATGAAATGAAAATCTGAAGAATCTGCTGCTCCCTATAAACATATTAAATGTACCCACTTTGGAACTTAACTTCTGTGGTTTAATTTGTCAAATCTTCTGATTTAAAATTAGTTCAGAGAAATGCTTTGCTTGCAGCATGTCAGTAATAATTTCACCTTTAGCATGAAGTTGATAATATCCACTGTTTATAGCTTTAATTGAATTTTATGTATCTATGTATATATGCAAATGCAAATCTTGCTAGATTTAACTCCAGTAATCAAGCTATTCAACCAGTCTTTAGGCTCAACGTGTTCCTTAATCATAACCATGCATACCATCCCATGCAAATTCCTTTTAATTTTAGCCATTGCTGCCACTGAAACGTTCATCAGAGCATATATATATATATATATATATATATATATATATATATATATATATATATATATATATATATATAGTAGGACCTATCTAAACATAAGTCTTACCTAGCAAACATCTAAGGCTATTAAATAAATGTTCACAGTCTTGAAGCAATCTGGTATTCTTGGCTTGCCTATTGTAATTTAATTTCACCATACCAACCTTCTGGCAAGTCAAATAATACAATATTAGGTTCCATTCAGCTGTCTGAAACTGATTTTTTTTTAATTTTTCCATTACATTATCGAGTAGGCACGTTCTGACCCAGTGCTGACATTTGAATGCCTGAATACGTAAGCAGCTTGCATATAAAGATTTCATGCTATTTTTCTTCGTTATCAGTGCTTCAGATATTTGGACAGATTATCACATTGTATTTACTTTCAGCAGCAGGCTGGGAAGGACACACTGGTTATTTATCTTAAGCTTCCTTGTTCTTAGCTATGTTGGATCCTCTAGTCTTAAATTTGCTGTATCATACCCTTCTACACTATGCATTTTCTCCTAGCATATAGTGACCATAAATTTACAATTTCATGTTTCATTTCTATCACATGTATTCATTTTAAATGCAGATTGATTTATTGCGTTTTACTCACTTTAGTAAAATGGTTCCACTTCTCCAAGACTCTTGCATATCTGACTCAGACCACTATCAGACACACCTTTGTTTTTCCTGGCTCATTTTACCTATATTTGCCACACCACTTCCCCTCATTTTCATGTGTAGTTTTGTAGGCCTCTTTCACTAATCATATTATTTGAGTCAAAGTCTTTTAGATGGCTGTATATATATGAAGTGACACTTTTGTACAGCACACATAGGTTCCTAGGTTCATAGGTAAGTACTAGGCTATTGGCCCAATGGGCCTATGTAAGCCTACCCAGCAAGGTTCCATAGCTTACGCCACCCAAGAAAGTTATTTTCCTGTGCCACTGTTCAGCAGAGACACAGAAGTGATCCCTGGGGTGTATTTCCTATTTCCCATCCACTCATCAAGATTTTTCTTGAAGAGTGCTAATGAAGAACTTTGCTTGACATAGATGGATAGCTTGTAGTATAGGAAGTCTCTGGGACAGGAATCTATCCCTCCAGCGTGTCCTGTTTCAACATGAACTTGTTTCATACCAATAAATCATGAATCTTACCTAACTCTCAACTTTTGGTTAATTTCTTAATTCAGTGAAATATGCATCAATGCTTTCCATTGGACTTTTGCCCTTTTGATGAATGAGTGCTGGATATATGCATTTTTTCACATCACAATTATTCTGAAATGTATGCCTCAGCTCAGTTATATTGCATTTTCTTTCTCTTGAAACTTATATGTATTCTATTATTTAATTGCTTCTTCCCCATGATATGCAAAAATGTGTCACGGTGTACATTCTCTGGGTTTTCATCTACTCCATTAAAAATAGTAAATCAAACACAAGTTGTCTCTGTGGTTCAGGCAGAGAAAAGCTCTGACTGTGATTCAAGAGGCCCTGTGAGTTAATTCATGTTGGAGCCAATCAAAGATGGCTGAAGTGAGTATCTGATATTGGGTTGTCATTCCTTTGGGTAAGGATATTGCTTGATCTTCAAAGCTACTGCTTTCTAGCACAGGCCATGGACACTGAACCAGAGGCACAGAATCAGACGCTGCCATTTAGCAGTTATTTTGTAGCCATTGAGATGTGTGTGTAGTTACACTATTTCTTAAAATATATATCTTTGAACTTTTCTGGGTTCACATCCAGCACCAAGCAACGTTGGGGATTTTTTACTACAAATGAAGAGATGGATCAGAAATTGCCTACTTGAAGAGATGGGTGTGCTGGTTACAGTCTTTGACTCCATGCAGAAGATACTAGGTTCAATCCTGACCTCCAGCCAATGACTGCTTGGAGTTTTCATGTTCTGCTTTGTCTCTATGGGGTTCCACCCACCTCCAAAAAACATGTTGTTTCCATCTCATACTTACCCAAGAAAGGTGATGTGGGCAGTAGCACAGACTCTAGATGGTGCCCTATTGAAAAACAATTGTATAGACTAATGACTTCAGACATCTACTGTGGTGCGCAGTATCCTCAAGATAGGAAAACACAGATCACAAACTGCATGCTGTGGCAGGGCTAGCCACTCGACAGTGTAAAATATGTGTGTAGGTGATTTGGTCATGTTGACTAATGTCTCCAAATGGGTACAGGTATTTGCCAATAATAAGTGGGTTAAGGACCCGGCCTTCTCCAACCTATGCCAGGGAGCCATGCTAATAGTGTGAGGGGTGTATGTGTCCCTATATTCAGACAGCTGTTGCAGAAGATAACAGGAATTGGTGTTGATAATGCGTGACCTGTGTGTATATATAATTGGGCAGACAGAACAAGATATGAGGACTGCCCGGGTCCACATGGGTGAGACAACAGAAATAAAGGAGGAGAGGCCATTCTAGACTTCTGGCTGGTAAATGGCTTGACAGTAGCCAACACATGGTTCAGAAAGACAGTCAAGATCACATGCAAGACTGGTCAGCATGCAATTCAACTAGATTTCCTCATAGTAAGAAAAGCACACTGGGTAGAATCAACGATTGGAAGGTAAATCCTGTGAAACAGTTGGCCCACAGCATAGACATCTGGTTGCCACAATCACCTGCAAGCAGTGGTCAGAGAAGGCTCTAAAATCAACAGAGACCAGGCTGAAGACTTGGAAGTTGACTAGAGAGAAAGCACAACAGTTCAAGGCATGACTCAGGGCTCTAACGCCCCAAGAAGAGGGGGAAATAGGTGGAGTTTCAGAAGAATGGCAGCACTTCAAAGCAGTATGTGCGAAGACTACAGAATAGATATGTGGCCAAGTCAGGTATGGAAATAAGGTACATAAGGAAAGCTGGTGGTGGAATGCAGAAGTCCAGGAAGTGATCAAAAAAAAGGAGTGCAGGAAGAAGTGGGAGATAGAAAAGACTGATCAGGCAAGGAAAAAATACCGGTTGGATAACATAGAGACTAAGAGAGGAGTAGCAAAAGCAAAGAACAATGCATTGCAGGCACCCTCAGCTTCTGCAAAGTGACTCGGTAGATGGCATAAATAAACTACATTAAGTTGCAAGGCAAACACAGAAAGATAAAGAAGATAGTCAGACACCTTTCATAAGGGATGCCAGCAACAATCTGCTCACCAGTCCACAGGACATCAAAAGCAGATGAAAGGAGTATTTGTCCAGAAGCAGTACTGCCCCAGACACAGCCTGTGATGAGAGAAGAAGAAGAGCCCACCCTAGAAGAAGTAAGAACAGCACTAAGGAAGATGAAGTCAGAGAAAGCTGCAGGCTCAGGTGAGGTCACAGCAGATATGATAAAGATGCTGGGTGAGATAGGGGAGAAACACCTCCTGCATAGTAGTGTGGAGAGAAAGGCATATCACAGATGACTAGAGAATAAGCATACTCATGCCAGTGTAAAAGAACAAAGGGGACATCCACAACTGTGGGCAGTACAGACTTATCAAACTCCTGTCACATTGCATGAAAGTTCTCGATAGGATGATTGATAAGTGAATACACAGAGAAGTAGAAAGTAAGATGGGAGAGAAGCAGTTCGGATTCAGATCAGGATGCAGCAGAACTGGCCCAATGTTTGTAGTGAGGCCGATGCTTGAGAAGACACTAGAAATGAGGAAAGAGTCCAACTGGGCATTCTTAGACTTGGAGAGAGCATATGACAAGGTCCCGAGAAAGCTGATTTGGGCAGCCCTGTGGTGGTTCAAACTCCCAGAAACATTGGTAGAATTAGTGCAGGCTATGTACAAGGACCACATAACTCAAGTATGAACAGTGCTTGGTCTCACAGTGAGGTTTCCAGTGGGAGACGGTGTGCATCAGGGTTCAAATTTGAGCCCGTTGCTGTACATAGAGCTGATGGACTGTGTGTGTCTATGTGTGTGTCTGCACAAACGTGCTTGCGTGTGTATATCTAAATGTGTGCGTTTGTGTATGTATGTCTGTGTCTGAGTTGGTGTGTATATATGAGCATGTGTGCATATGCATGTGTGTACATGTGCATGCGAATAATTATATGTATATGTGTGTGTGAAAATGTATACAATGAATGCATCAGTGTGATGATTGGCATCCCATCTATGATTGATTATTTGTGTTATACCCATTCATTTCTTGTATGATCTGCAGCTTCCTGTGACACCGAATACAATAAATTGGGTAACAGAAAATGAATGAATGAGAGTGCTATGAAGTAATGCCCTAGTAAGTCACTGATTTAATTTTCTGACTGCACAATAGCATGAGAAACTTGAATTCATAAGTCTGTGCATTGTGGTACTCTGCAGAAGTAAAAGGCACTAACCATTTAAAGAAACAATGTGCCACAGACCCAGTGTTTCGGAAGGGAATGAGGTGACACAGCACTTAATGTTCCTGCCCCCTCACCCACAATGTTTTGGCTCTGTAGTTTGTTTCTTTGTTAGGTTCCTTTGTTTTGCCAGGCAATCTAGTTACCTTCCACATTCCAAAGGCATACTGTGTCTGAACTAGTGATACCAAAATTATAAATGGATGTGCATAGTGTGTGTGTGTGTGTGTGTGTGTGTGTGTGTGTGTGTGTGTGTGTGTGTGTGTGTGTGTGTGTGTGTGTTTGTGTGTGTGTGTGTGTGCGTGTTTGTGTGTGAGTGTGTGTATGTTTGTGTGTCTGTGTATATGTACATTTGCATGTGTTTATGTTTTTGTGTGTGTGTGTGTGTGTGTGTGTGTGTGTGTGTGTGTGTGTGTGTGTGTGTGTGTGTCTTGCCAAGATATGTGTATATGTATGTTTGTATGTGTGTATGCATGTATGGCTAGATGCCTGCCTGTCTCTCTGTCTGTCTGTCTAGCTCTCTGTGGTGTGGCATTGCTCTATAATAGATAGGCATCCTATGTGGGATGCATTTCTCTGCTTTGCACCCATTGAAAGATGGGATAGGGTCTGGCTCCTTTGTGACTTTGCATTGGATAAAATGGTTTAGCAGAGAATGCATGCTTTTGAAGTTTGTAGTTTATATGTCTAATAGCTAGCTTACCCTTCAAAGGTCATTACCACTTAATTTTGAAGCATACATTTTGCTAAAATCAAAAAAAATTTCTGTCATAGCTGGTCAGCATATTTTACCCCCATCCACTTCAAACTAAACATCTACGTCTACTTTATAAACCTAGTACTTCAGGATACCCCTAACTCTTTGTATTATACTGATATTAAACAGGCAATACATCAGTCTTCATAAGTGTGAGGGCTGAAATCTGGTCATAATTAAGGACTATTCAAGTTCAGAGAGGGCTTAGCACTGGGGAAACTAACATGTGTCCAACCAAATCAAATGTTGGCTCACAAGGATATATATTTGCAGGATTTGTGTTTTCTTCATAGAAGAGGGGTGCAGTTAAGAAAATTAATTTATAAAACATAGGGGATAAAATAATAATAGCAGAGAGGGTTTTAATCAGCTCAAAGGTCAAGTCATATACCCTTTACAGCATACCAGACTAACTATGCATGAATCCTGGATACTGTCTGATGTACATTAGGTGATAATCTGAGTCTTACATCAGGTAAAATGAAAACACTGAGATTTTAACATGTAGAGACAACTATATTAGCTTGCAGATGAGTGCATCTGCTTAAAATTAGTATCAGTTTAAAAGCAGAATAAAACTCCAGTGAGTCATGTGTTTTTTTCAAGTAGCATGCTGCATTTTAATTACGAATATAATTACAACTCTTAAGACTTGTGACAGGCAGACAACACATGCTAAATGTGCCAGAAAAGGAAAAATTCATTGTGCATCACTGCTTTTATTGTCAGCCTTTGCTGTGTGTGTTCATGTGTGTAACTCAAATGTACGTGTGTGTGCATGTGTGTGAGAGAGAGAGAGTGAGACAGACAGAGAAAAACAGAGGGATGCAGAATGGAAACTAGTGAAATGAACAGTTTATCATACCGTCTGATTAAGAACACAATGCTCTAATTAGCTGATAGCAGGAGGTTTTAAAATATACACAAAAATATATTTCTGACTAATGAATCTTTCTGTGATCTAGGTGCTTAAAACCTCTGACACTAATGACAGAAAAACAGAAAAAAATGACATCAACTCTGAAGAATCAAATTTCTAAAGTTAAATATCTAATCCCATTTTAATAGCCTCCTTATATCTTGCAAGTGCAATAGCTTATGATTCCATTTACGATACTGCCCCATAAAGGATACATCCTCATTACGGAGCAGAGCACATTTCTCATAGGCAGTACTTTTACTGCTGATCTTCGCCTCTGAGGTGAGGTTTGAACACATTCCTTCCTTACTCCTTCTAATATTCCTAGACCACTGTTATGATACAACATGAAATAAATTCCAAGAGGCTTATTTACATCAGTAAAATATTCTCAGTTGTACTGTTAAACTGATCTATCTTATCAAGATGCACTTTTATGTAAGAACATCATAGAAGGCAAATTGCAAATTCAGTGCCCAAAGGTATAACATTTCTCACTACAACAGATTTGTTATACATATGCAGTTAGTTGTTAAACTCTAATACAATATTTACAGATCTTACATTGTCCTTAGATAAGCATCGCTTGTAGTTTTGTAGGCAGACATGGCAACGGATTATTCGATAAAATTATGTTGAAACTCAGATACCTTTGTCAAGTGATCTCAAGATGGCATGCATAATAACTGTTGTAGAACTTTGCTGTTACAGCTGGCAAACATTTGTGCTTGCTGCACCAGCCTTATTTACTATACTTGCATAATCTATGGCAAAATATTTGCCTTAATTTTGTAGCCTTTTATTAGACATGCATACATAACCTTTATTTATTTTTTTTTATTGGTGAGCTTGCATTACTTCACTTGCTTTTCTGTAATATGTTGTGTGTGCAATAAAAAACTACAGTTGTTGAAAATACAACTATGCTAGTAAGGTAAATGGCTATTTTATAGATGACCTTTAAGAACAATGCTAGGAAAGCAATCACAGGTCTAACCATACACAACTTTAATTAGACACACTTAAAACTTCTTTCCAACCTTTATGAGTACCAAATAGTGTCCATCTCCAAAATCAAGCTGAGTTATACATGATAAACCTGGTGGAAATGGATTTCTACCCATCTAGTCATCAAGACAAGTCTTAAAGGCATACAATGTAGAGGTTTGCTTGAACTGTATTGGCAATTTATTCCATAGGCCGGGAATACATTGATGAAGTTATCATTCTAGCAAGTCTTATTTTTTGGCATAAAGTTACGCACCCAGTACATGTGTTTGTAGGACCACTGGTTTTGTAAAGAAATAGGATGCCAAATAGGATCGGGTCTTTCTTGGCTTGAAAAGCAGGACACACCACCTCCAGGTGGCTGGTGGGCTACGGAGTATGATATTTATTTGTATCTGTCAGGATAATCAATGTATTTAAGGCCTTTAATTCTTTATTTCTTTATTACACATCATTGGGATATTTCCAGTTGAATGATATACTTGGATTTGTACACCAAAGGGGGCATTGGATTTAATGCTGGGGTGAATAAGGGAAGAGTACAGTAGTAAGATAACTTCTTTGAATCATGAAGATTCCTTTGGAAATTAACTGGGCTAGATTGAAGGATTTCCTGACTATGATGGAAACAAGATGATCAAACAAGACATAGAGTTTTCTCATAAGTACCCAGGTGTGCTGTGACTATATCTGTTTGAAGATGATAACACTTATAACATATGAGGTGGGTACAGTTTTTTTTTACCTAACACTACTGTGTTGTATTTTATTTTTGCATTTAGCTTGAGACCATTTTCACTGCACCATATATGTATGTATTCCAAACCTTTTTTGGAGAAGTTTGGTACCAGTGGAAGAAAGGATAACAGTACCTTGCCTGCAGTCATCACCAGCATTATTTGCATATCTTTGGTAGACAAAAATACTATATCCACAACATTGTGCATTTGTACTGCATATTATTGCACTGCCATTATGTACTAAATACACAAACATAGAATTGTCTTTGAGATCATTTTAGTGCATACATGCATACATGTGCACATGTTTACTCAAATAATATTACATTTCTTTCCCATTTACTTTCTTAATCAAAGAGAGAAAAAACAAAAATAACATTCACCAAGACTTCTATTACACAGGTGTACATTTCACATATATAGTCCCATATATTACACACACACACACACACACACACACACACACACACACACACACACACACACACACACACACACACACACACACACACGCACACACACACTATCCAATACATATGTTTGGGGCTCTGAGAGGGGCTTGCCCCTTCCAAAAAGAAGTTTTAGGAGAAGAGCAATGTGCAATCTTGTCTCTTCTCTTGCATTTTGGTCTTTTTTCTGTATGTTGGCACTCAGCATTTCAAGTTCCGACATTTCAGTAGGGAGCTGTTAGGAACAATAATTTTGCAGAGTGATGACCACTCCCAATAATGATGATTGTGGTGATGTATTTGCACTATTGATATATATTGTAGCTTTTAAATAATCCTTCAATCTCTTTATTAATACAAGACCAACATATGACACTTTGGACAAGGGACTGTATTTTACCTTCTCCTCATATCTTTTCTCATAGACACTGTGACTACAGTCATAATAATCCCCTCCATTAAATGAATAGCAATAATTGGTGATACTTAATAAGAATAAAGCTTCTCTTTTCACACACACACACACACACACACACACACACACACACACACACACACACACACACACATATATATATATATATATATTTATATGCATACATACATACACCACACACACACACACACACATCTATATATATATATATATATATATATATATATATATATATATATATATATATATTTAGATTAATTGGCTTATCTCCTAGCTTTTGGACTGCTGTGCATAAATTAACTTACCTGATTAAAACACTCTCTCTTCTGTTATTATACCCACTTCTATTTAGGACATAAGGATACATAAAATAAAAATACTCAACTGTTACAAAGTAATGTCAGCTGCATGTCTCTCTATAATTTGCACTCTTACCTTGGTTTTTAAAGATTGTTTTTCTTAGCACTCCCAACTGTGTGCCTGCCCACTCCATTCAGCCCTCATTATGTCAGGTTTTGCTTTGCTCTTCTACTCTACCCCAATTCCCACCCACCCCAACTATTTCTACATTTATACTTCATCAATCTCCACCTCCTGCAGCACAGTTCTACCACACCTCTTACTTTACAACTGCACCCATTGCATCACAGTCCAATCAAATCTGTTCACTCAAAGTGGTTATTTACACAACACTACATCATAGCTTACTAATTACTTCATTTCATTCTCTTCCTTTCTGCATCATATTTCTACATTTCCTCCCCATCCATCCTAGTCAATCTCACTATACCTAAGTTGTCATCCTACATTTTCTTTACTACCCTCCTTCACCTCTTCCTTTATCTTTTCACATGCAAGCCTCCTTCAGAATACACCTCTCATGATTTACTATTAAAATAGTACATGTACTTGTATGACTGTAAATGTTGAAAGTTACACTATTGAAGTACATAAGTTCACAAAGTTGCATTTTTGGCACCCATGTGATCAAATCATATCTGAGATTGGTATTTTTGCTGTCACGGTTATGAATTTGTTATCATGCACAGGTAAATGTCACTATTTTAATACTAAAGCATAATATATATATATATATATATATATATATATATATATATATATATATATATATATATATATGCTACCCATCTACATGATAGCTTACAAGCAGCTACTCTTTACCTCAACAACAACAATCATGCTCTTGTAATGGGGAAGAGCTAGTCAGTCCACAGGTGAAGAAGGATGATGGTAGGCAGTAAGGAAGGAAAAGCTTCTAGTAAAAGAAACCCACAAAGAGAAACTCCTTACTAAAGTAGTTATTCTATTATTGATGGACTGCATTCTTCACTTTTACTCTCAGTTATCCTTTGATTTAAATATCCCTCTTGGAGCAAGAGGGAAACAAGGTTATATAAATGTTGTTTGAGAGGATTAGGATGATTTGGAAACAACTGGACATACTTCACAAATACATGTGATATCGAAAATGTCGATTATGACATTTCTCTACATTACATTCTATTTTTCAACATGTTTAACATCAAGAAAATGAAAATTTGTGTATTCTATTCGACATTTTAGTTCAAAATAGTTATGAACTTCGACATAATGATAGTAAGCCATCCCTCACACTTCCAATACCATTACCCCATCTGCCAGATCCTTGTTTCCCCTTAGCTACTCCAACATCTCCCCCAGCTCATTTCTCATTTCCATAGTCCTACACTATAAACATAAAATAATCAAATGCTGGACAAATTACAAAGCAAAAGTGATCATCATCCCAAATAGCTCCCTCAAAATACTAAATCTATTCTCTACTAACATAAATCAATTCCCAGACATCCACACAAATCCAGGTCCCACATACACTGTTAACTACATACAACAACCTAAAACTCCAAAGAAAATAACCACCAGCTTCAGGAGCATAAGAAATAAAATCATCAACTTCCATGTCTGGATTAACCTCTATAAACCGGACTTGCTTGCTGCCACTGAAACCCGGCTAACCCAGATGAAAGATACTGAAATCCTCACTCAAAGTTATGACATAATTAGATGTGATAGAACACAGAGAAAGGGAGGCTGACTTGCTTTAATTTTCCCAAACAATTACTTCATTTTCAGGCACCATTCCTAATTTTTAGTAATGCAGAAATTCCCCTCTCTTTCCTCAAAAATTAATGCATCCAAAAAATTATGCTTTATAGAATCATAGATTCATAGGTGTTTACTATGCATCCAAAATCTCTGACAAGTTGTGATACCCTTGAAGTGTAAGCATGGGTCTGGGTCTTTATTGTTATATACATACCTCAAAGACAAAACATTCCATTTCTTGAGGAAACATTAGCTTGGGTTTCAGACTCCACAGCCAATAATGAAACAGTCATACAATGTGATGCCAATATATTTTGGCAGTCTCACTTTTCAAGCAACAGGACCAATAGCATAAATCTCTTTGGCTTCACCCAAATCATCAATTCACCTACAAGACACAGCACAACAATCCATCCTGGATTGGATACTAGTCTCTAACCCTTCTAACTACTTCTCATTTAATACACTCTCAGATTCTTTAAACAACCCTTCAGCAGCTTATACAGACAGGCTCCCCTATAATTACATAAAGACCATAAATTTAAATCCACCTGCAATCCTATGAAATTCACCCAGGATAGTTTCATTCAAACAGTGAATACTATAAACTGGTCCTTACTTTAATTTCTCCCCCTTAAAGAAGCTGTCGAGCAATTCAACACACTATTCTTAAGTATTTTAAATTCTCCTGCCCCACTCTGAACAAAATGTATTTAACATAATCCCCAAATTCTGCAAACTACTCATGAAAAAAAGAGACTGCGTATGAAGCATATGGAATGAGAACAAACATCACAATGATTTATAACTATATAGACAACTTCGTAACCACATAAAAAGCAAGTCATCTATGGTAAGTTATTCCGCACTACTTCTCAAGACATTTACAAACATACACCTAAAACATTCTGGGCTTCCATCTCATCCCTCCTCAACCCAGGAACTAGAAAGAACTTTAACTCCTAGCCAGAGAAAAACTGCTACCAGGTTTAATCCTTCCTTTATAGAATGCATAACAAAATTCGCCCCCAACCCTTCCTGCACACCCCGAACTTCACACACTGACTCTCCGAAACCAACTTCCCCAGCACTCCACCAAACATACTTGACTGTAAATCATCTCATCCATCTTCCTTCCCTTCCATTTCCAACCCCTCCCCTTTGTCCTTCCGACCTGTCCCTACATTTCTTATAAAAAAACTGTTACTCAAGCTTAAACCATGCACATCATCTGTAGATAACCTACCCACAGAATATCTAAAACTTGCTCTGACACCATAATCTATCTTATCGATATTCTTATTAACAGACCCATAGGAGAATCCCATGTTCCAGACCCATGGAAAAGATCTTAAGTAATACCACTGCACACACACTCACACACACACACACACACACACACACACACACACACACACACGTATATATATATATATATATATATATATATATATATATATATATATATATATATATATATAGGTTTACTTTACATTAATGAACCACACTTTACCAAAACTCTTTTCATAGAGACAAAAAATGTGAACGTTCAATAAAGCGAATGTTTACATCAGTGAAAATTTCCACAAGGAAAGGAAGCAGTTGGCCATTGTTAGGAAACAGCTGTTTTGACCACTGTAGTGTGATCTTGGACTTGGTATATATAGTTTTGGGGGGTGTGCCCCCACCTAGGTGGTTTGGCATACTGAGGCGTGTGTTTCATTTCTAAAGTGACCCAGTGCTTCCTTTCCCTGTGGTATTTTTTGTTGATTTGAACATTTGCTTTATTGAATGTTCACTCTTTTCATCTCTACAAAAAGACTGTTGGCAAAGTGTGGCTTGATTATGTGACATAGACCCATATATATATATATACATATATATATATATATATATATATATATATATATATATATATATGGATCTACAGTATGTCAGATGATTGAGTTTTCAGAAACTCAAAATTCATATGGACGAGAGCATATGATCAATTTCCGAAAACTTAAACATCAAAAAAAAAAAAAAGAAAATAACCCCCCCCCTAAAAACACAAAAATCTACATTTTTTACATTTATGCAAGGGCAAGCCCCCTGTACCCCCTAGCTCCCCTGCAAATTATATGTACCAACTCTGATATCACACTACAGTGAAGAAAATAGTAAATGTCCCAGTACTCACAGTACCGTCATCTCCATTCAAAAGCTTTGAGTTTTCAAAAACTCGATCATATAGACTTGACCGTATAAATTTCTGATTTCTGAAAACTCGATCACCTGATAGGGATCCACACATATATATATATATATATATATATATATATATATATATATATATATATATATATGGATTTATGTTTATATATCGAAAGTACGTTTCATGAAAACGTACATCAAACTCACTTTCATGAAAGTGCATTTTATTAAAAATGCATTTTCGCAAAAAAAAAAAAAAAAAAAACACTCCGAAGAACTAAGAAACAATAAAACAGTACTCACATTTATGCAGGGGGGCAAGCCCCCCCTGTGCCCCCCACATACCCCCTACTTTAATATTCTCACTCCTAGATCGCACTACAGTGGGGAAAAGGGAATATTCCCTTATCCCCACTGTACCACAGTCTAAGCAACAGTTTGCTTAGTTGTACAATCAACAGTGCAGTTGAAGTACAACTAAATCTACATGAGACAACTGTTTGCTTACTTACCTTTCAGCAAAAGTGCATTTTTGATAAAAGTGAGATTGATGATGTACGTTTTGATGAAACGTACTTTCGATCATAAGACAAGGACCCGTATACAGTATATAAATATGTGTATATATATATATATATATATATATATATATATATATATATATATATATAGATATATATATATACTGCTTGAATTGCTTAACTCCCATGACAGGGATTAAAACTTTTCTATGTAACTGAGTATTGTTGCTTTGAGTATGTGTCAGTGCCTTTAAGTAAATGTGTTAGGTTCCTCCATAGTACCCAGAAACTCATGTAGTGTATCACTAGTTATAGGTATGCACTCCATGCAACTTGACCAGTTTCTTGAAAGAGAGCTTGTTAATATGCATTGTGATATCTAGGTTACTACCGGGTTAAAGGAAACTGACAAAGTGTAATCAGTTCGGGAATGTGCAACTTTTGCCTTTGTGAATATAAAACCACCAGGAGTGCCTTTTGAAGTATGCCGGATCCCCAGATTTGCTGCCTTCTGTTGTGAATGTAAAAAAACGAAGGATCAAGAACTGTCTTTCCTTTAAGATGCATTTGCAGTCATTTCTGATGGATTTAATGGCTAGCGTATCACTAAACAGACCAGGGCAGAGTAAAGTGAAGGAAGTAGACTTAGATATGTGTTGGCAATTAGTATTTCTGCAGAACTGATGTCATTATGCTGTTATGGCAATTAATAAAACTGGCCTTATTAACTGTTTTCTTCAGGATAGCAAAAGGAATATGATCTCATGTAATGGATAACAAGGGACACTATTTCTGTAAAACAGTACAATGCAGCAAGGGGATTTAGATATCTGGAGCTTAGGATTTTCTCTGAGCATCCAGCCCTTTTACTGTATTTTATATTTATTTCTGTGTTTGCTGACTTAAATATATTTTAATCTTTATAGTTGTTGTTTTAACTATGTTCATTTATTCACCTTTAAGCTCTTAGGCTACTTACACTACTTTGGCCTAATACCAGCACAAAAGTTAAGGTGAGCTTACATTTGGTTTAATTAATAAAAGCAAACAGCACCTGGGTGTTTCTGGTGCTAACCTAGAGTGGTGGTATTACTACTGTGTCATGAAGAAAGCTGTGAGTAAATAAAGAATTCTTCCACCTTTCCGTGGGAATTTTGTGTGTATGTGTGTGTGTGTGTGTGTGTGTGTGTGTGTGTGTGTGTGTGTGTGTGTGTGTGTGTGTGTGTGTGTGTGTGTATATGGCCTCTCCTGTACATGCTCAAGATGCTCAAGGTTTTGATGAAGTTCTAACAAATTGCAGGACGAAAAGCGCTTAACAAAACATTTCAAGTGGATTGCTGTGTACACCTGAGTGACTGTTCCTTCGGTTGCTGCTGTCATCACTGGTTAATAGTTTATCAGAAGAATTCTTGTATTTTTTAGCAGGCAGACGTACCAAAAAACGTATCATTAACCATCAAAGGTACAAGTATAAAATTATAATTCTAGAAGAAACTTCTTAAAATCCTGGCTAGAGCACACATTACTAAATAAATGCATGTATTTATTTATTTCCATTTATTAACTTGAATAATCTGACTGGGCTAATAGTTTTTTTTTTTTCAGCAGAGGCCGGAGGAGAAAACCTCCAAATAGAAAATATAACAGCTTTATAACATTCTTAATGTATAATCAAAAATAAAATCAAATAACACTAGAAGTAATAATAAGGCATGCAACATTACAATATTTGTAGTTTACAAAGTATAAATGTAGTGCTGCAAATGAAAAGAGGGTACTTTCACTTCATACTGAGGTGTGTCACATAAGATATGTACACATTGTTTGCATTTTATCATGACATCATTTACTTAGATGATACAGCTGTGTTTGAGTTAGAATTGTGTTTGCGATATACTAATGCTCAATGTACAGACATTGAAAATAGGAACAAAGACCCTTAAAAAGCTGAAACATCCACATAAAAATCTGGACATCTAATTAACATAACATTTGAATACCAAATAGCACAGAACTTTTCCTGCCTCTAGAAAGAATGTGAGATACTACATGTTTAGAAAACAGAGAGTGAAAAGTGATGGAAAAATATAAGCATATTACCAAAGAAAGTGAAAATATTTAGACTTTAATTTACTGTATCACAAAATTCTAACACGCAAGGTCATTCATTTTTGTTTTAGGGCAGCACAGTGGTGCAATGGTTAGTGTTGTCACCTCACCTTATGTGCAATCTTACCAGTATTGTTTATAAATCTGCATTATGCCAAAACTGTCCCTTTGTTAGTATATAGTTTTGTAAATTATTTTTATCTGTCTAATCATGTCTAACAAAAAAAATGCATTGACTGTCAACAAAGCTATCAAGCTATCAAATTATTAGAGTAGCTGTTGGTCTTATTTGTATCATCTCAGCACATCAGGCCATCTTGACGACTATGCATTATGCTGACATTCAGTTTCTTGCAGTGCATTATTTTAAAAGCAGTCATTTGTCTGTGTGAGACAAACCACAAAGAAGATAAGAGCGGCTGTTAACTGAGACGACTAGCTGATGGTTTATGCATAAGTATTATTAATCTTTCTCATTCCATTGTTTGAATGCATTAAGGGAACAAATCTTCTAATGACAAATTTAGAACAAACAATGGAACAGCTTGACATGTTTTCTGATTTTGGTACATCTTTGACAGACCAATAGCAGTAGTACTGTTGAACAAAGTGAGCACAGTTTATGAAATTGTGTTCAAAGTTTATGGTCTTTAAAGGAAAAGTTATTCAGCTCAGCTATGGAACTGATTTGCAATGTTATTTTTATCACTCCTAGGTTATCAAGGACAGGGATTGTTCATGCTCAAATGATATAGAAATTTTGTTCATGAGAAATATTTTAATTATTATTTCAAGACTTTTATGTTTATGTTACAAAAGAGTTGTTAAGAAGTACTTAGACTGTGTTACTCCAATGACAATAACAGATATATAAATGCAATAAAACAAAAGCACATATTAGATAACTCTGCTCTAAAACCGTTGTTTTAAAGTATTGCATTGATAAAGCAAAGTATGTGTATATCTTCCTCTAAGATTTTTGTCACGTTTCATAGCAAGCACTTCAACCAAAAAATGCTCCAAAGCAATGTTGTGAATCTAGAGAATTGGATACTAGATACCCAATTATTTGTCATTGGACTTGGAAAAGGAAGCAGCTAGATATTTTCCCCTTCAATGTAAGATTTCATTTATTTACAGTGATGACAGCGGCAGCACCGTGATGTCAGCAGCAACACTGTGATATTAACAACAGCATGGAGGATACAGTATAACAAATCTCTTGTTATAGAGAGATTGGATAGTTTGCAGTTTTAAATAACAGAAAATATAAACCTTAATTACAGACAATATTACTGCAGTAATGGCTAACAAAGTATGCAACAGGTGTTTATCGATGAATATCATTTGAAGAAGTAGGGCATTTCTTTTCTTTTGGTGGGATTCATGGACATGCTATGCACTTCAAAGGGATTGTCTATGGAAAATGCATGGAAAGTGTTGAAATGTGACTAAGAGACAGAGGCAGAGCTGTAGAATCAGTACACCCGACAAGCATCTAGTACATTATGTATATGCAGATGTGCTATGCTGCATAAATAACAGTGAAGAATGCAACACAGAGACAGCTTAATAAAACCATCTATTTAAAGCTATGTTCTAGCAGATACAGAAGTGTACCAAGAGGGCTGATAGTTGCTAAAGACATCATTGTCACAGTGGCAGCATTTTATAACGAGACCATCCCTCTAATACACATGTTCACTACAAACACACACATCCCTCTCTCTCTCTCTCTCTCTCTCTCAATATAGATAGATAGATAGATAGATAGATAGATAGATAGATAGATACATAAATAGATATCAATGTATATCTTACTGTGATATAAATCCAATGATTCAAAACCCATTGAGTCCCTGGAATGAGCTTTAATATGGGTCTTACCGGGGGGGGGGATGAACAGTTTATCATACTGTCTGATTAAGAACACAATGCTCTAATTAGCTGATAGCAGGAGGTTTTAAAATATACACAAAAATATATTTCTGACTAATGAATCTTTCTGTGATCTAGGTGCTTAAAACCTCTGACAATAATGACAGAAAAACAGAAAAAAATGACATCAACTCTGAAGAGTCAAATTTCTAAAGTTAAATATCTAATCCCATTTTAATAGCCTCCTTATATCTTGCAAGTGCAATAGCTTATGATTCCATTTACGATACTGCCCCATAAAGGATACATCCTCATTATGGAGCAGAGCACATTTCTCATAGGCAGTACTTTTACTGCTGATCTTCGCCTCTGAGGTGAGGTTTGGACACATTCTTTCCTTACTCCTTCTAATATTCCTAGACCACTGTTATGATACAACATGAAATAAATTCCAAGAGGCTTATTTACATCAGTAAAATATTCTCAGTTGTACTGTTAAACTGATCTATCTTATCAAGATGCACTTTTATGTAAGAACATCATAGAAGGCAAATTGCAAATTCAGTGCCCAAAGGTATAACATTTCTCACTACAACAGATTTGTTATACATATGCAGTTAGTTGTTAAACTCTAATACAATATTTACAGATCTTACATTGTCCTTAGATAAGCATCGCTTGTAGTTTTGTAGGCAGACATGGCAACTGATTAATCAATAAAATTATGTTGAAACTCAGATACCTTTGTCAAGTGATCTCAAGATGGCATGCATAATAACTGTTTTAGAACTTTGCTGTTACAGCTGAAAAACAGGGGGGGGGTCTACATTAGGGTAAGTTGGGCAATTCCTGTTCTGCCACTTCTCTATATTCAAAACATTGAGACTGAATACTTCCATTTTAATCAAAAATAACAAAGCCTGCTTGTCCATCCACATGACAATCATATATATGTATATATGAGCACATGGCAAGAAATACACACAAACTTACTGAAAGGTAATACATCCTAACTAAATCTATCACAACACACCAGGGAATATTTAACATGGGAAGTAGTATTCCAAAGTCCACATTCATCAAGGTCTGCACAGCTCTGAGACAAGCTTCATTATTGGTCAGGGAGAACATGTCTGATACAGTATATTTGATCGGACATTCTCGACCACTTGCTATATATTCGCAAGTGCTTCACCCACGTTGCAATCTATCACTTGCATGTAAACCATATATACTTACTTATTTTAACACTGTGATTTTAACTTAAATTGTTGAGTTTGTTTTGATATCATTTTCATAATGCTTTTTTGTGAAATAATCGTAATTCAGTCCTAAGAATGGTCTACCTCTGAGGTGTACAAGAGGAACTTCAGAAAGTACCTTGTAGGAGGTGGGTAGGAATATTAAGTATGATAAGATAGGGCCAAAGTGGAGGAATGCCTTGTAAACTGGTTATCTCTATGGGAAGAGAAGTTGAAATAGGAGGGGAATAGTCAAGAAATACTGTCCTTTGGAGCTTTTCTCGCTGAGCCTCAGCTGAAAACAGGCTCCTATCCAGATGGACTTTCCTGGTACCCAAATGCCAATAAATAAATACAATCAAAATAAAAAAGAACATGTGGAAGCAGTGGTATATTATAAAGTTCAGTGTGTATTTCATATGGTTATTGTAAATAATCGCATGAAGGTCAGGTAGTAGAGAAGAAGATCAACTTAAATACTGCTGATTTGCAAAAGGACTACATTAGCCACACATGGGGGGGGGGCACAGTCTACAGAAACTGTTGAGGACCTAATAATGAGCAATCAGTTGTCAGATGAGCTTTAACTTTAAGATGCACAACTTTTATACATTTTGAGTAGGGGACAAGGAAAGCATGCAGTCTTGCTGGGGGTGACACTAAATAGAACAGTTGAGGAAAATGTTTGCAGATAATGATCCCTTTTAAGCTTAATTGTGCTATGCATTGTGAATGGATAGTTAGAAAGACTGATAAGATACTGGTGCACAAAGACTGAGATGAAGATTTTAGAGACGGTGAAGTAATCCGCCTAATGGTAAGAGCACTGTAAAGCTACATATGTTCATAGATGAGATCATGCACACTCAGGGTGCTAGGGCCATGTATGTTCATAGATGAGATCATGCACACTCAGGGTGCTAGGGCCATGTATGTTCATAGATGAGATCATGCACACTCAGGGTGCTAGGGCCATGTATGTTCATAGATGAGATCATGCACACTCAGGGTGGTAAGGCCATGTATGTTCATAGATGAGATCACGCACACTCAGGGTGCTAGGGCCATGTATGTTCATAGATGAGATCATGCACACTCAGGGTGCTAGGGCCATGTATGTTCATAGATGAGATCATGCACACTCAGGGTGGTAAGGCCATGTATGTTCATAGATGAGATCACGCACACTCAGGGTGCTAGGGCCATGTATGTTCATAGATGAGATCATGCACACTCAGGGTGCTAGGGCCATGTATGTTCATAGATGAGATCATGCACACTCAGGGTGGTAAGGCCATGTATGTTCATAGATGAGATCACGCACACTCAGGGTGCTAGGGCCATGTATGTTCATAGATGAGATCATGCACACTCAGGGTGCTAGGGCCATGTATGTTCATAGATGAGATCATGCACACTCAGGGTGGTAAGGCCATGTATGTTCATAGATGAGATCACGCACACTCAGGGTGCTAGGGCCATGTATGTTCATAGATGAGATCATGCACACTCAGGGTGGTAAGGCCATGTATGTTCATAGATGAGATCACGCACACTCAGGGTGCTAGGGCCATGTATGTTCATAGATGAGATCATGCACACTCAGGGTGGTAAGGCCATGTATGTTCATGGACAAGACTGGGCACACTCAGGGTGGTAGGGCCATGCATGTTCATAGACAAGATAGGGCACACTCAGGGTGGTAGGGCCATGTATGTTCATGGATGAGATCGGGCATCCTCAGGATGGTAAGGCCATGTATGTTCATAGACAAGATTGGGCACACTCAGGGTGGTAGGACCATGTATGTTCATAGACAAGATTTGGGCACACTCAGGGTGGTAGGGCCATGTATGTTCATGGATGAGATCGGGTGCCCTCAGGGTGGTAAGGCCATGTATGTTCATAGATGAGATCAGGTGCCCTCAGGATGGTAAGGCCATGTATGTTCATAGACATGATCAGGTGCACTCAGGATGGTAAGGCCATGTATGTTCATAGACATGATCAAACACACTCAGGGTGGTAAGGCCATGTATGTTCATAGACATGATCAGGTGCACTCAGGATGGTAAGGCCATGTATGTTCATAGATGAGATTGGGCGCCCTCAGGATGGTAAGGCCATGTATGTTCATAGACATGATCAGTTGCACTCAGGATGGTAAGGCCATATATGTTCATGGATGAGATTGGGCACCCTCAGGATGGTAAGGTTGTGTATGTTCATAGACAAGATTGGGCGCACTCAAGGTGGTACGGTGATGCATGTTTGTAGAGGAGATCAGGCACGTTCAGGGTGGTAAGGCTATGTATGTTCATAGACAAGATTAGGCACACTTAGATTGGTAAGGCTACAATGTAATTTCATATGCAGTTCTGAAAGGATAGTTGAGTAGGTAGAAAGCATGGAACACAAGTGTTACCATAAGAATTAAATAAATGGAGGGGTGGGGTATGAGGAAAGACTGCTGCAAATATGAATATGTCAAAGAAGAAAGAATAGATGAGATTGTTTGATGACAAATGCCAGGAGTGGAGCTTGCACCTCTCAACTTGCAAACATTGAAAATAAGAACAAATGCCCTTGAAAAGTAGGTAAACAAAGCCAAAAATCTGGTCATCTAATCAGCACAAAATCTGAATACCAAATAGCACTGAAAAAATATAAGCACATTATCAAAGAGAAAGAGTAAAACCTGTAGACTTTAATGATCTATATTGCTAAATTGTATCGCACAAGTTCATTTATTTTTGCTTCTGCTAAAGAGAAATGTTAACATGAGTGTCATCATTCTTTAAATTATTGGTGCCTCTTGTATGTTGGTTATGTAGTATGTATTTTTGTGTACTAGACAGCTTCAAAAATCACATGTGATGAGGGGGCTCAGAAAATTGTGTGAAGGGGTAAATCAAGACTGAAAATACAGACATACCTACAAAACTAGGAACATCATGTTCAGCGGTAAATCAGGCCTGAAAATAGGAATGTTCCTCCAAAATAATGAAAGCTGACACAGGTCTGGGAGAGCTAAGATGAAAGACAGAGGTAAGTGAAGGAGTTAGGACTGTCAGCTGAAAACGGAACATTTCAAGTCAAATGTGAGGAAATATTACTTCATGGAGCAGGTAGTGGGGACACTGACTTTATTGTTTGAGACAGTAGTACAGCATAAGTCATCAGATCCTTTTAAAGCTACGTGGGAAGAGTACAGAAAGGCTAGGAAAAGAACAGAGGTGTGTCAGATACACAATGGCTAGCTGTAACACTCAGGCGGAATGTATCAGCTATCTCTTTTCATTCACTCATTTTATTGATCATATGGGGGTTTTAACCTTGTTATTGTCCTTGTTATCGTAGGCCGCAGTGGTGCAGCAGTTAACGTTGTTGCCTCACAGTAAGAGGTTCTCCAGTTAGATTCTCGGCTGGAGTGCCTTCTGTGTGGAGTCTGCATGTCCTCCCCATGGTTGAGTGACATTTAAATACATGCAGGTAGGTGTGTGCATGAATGGGTGTGCCTTTGTCAGGCTGGCACCTTGGCACCATAAAAATCTATTACCAATCATAAGCGGACTGGCATTCCGGACCCCTAACCGGAAAAAGCCAAAAGACATTACTTTTTTTATTATCCTCTTGTTATCAGTATGCTGTCATGCTATTTACTTCTGGCAACCAGGAGAGTGAACTGGCCAGTCAGACAGCTGGAAGCAGTATCCAAAAGTAGAGAATGTCAAATGAGCTGGCAGCCTCTAAAGTGTGTCACAGCATAATATCGGAAATGTATAAATCAGAATATTCAATATTTACTGAAAGAATGTTTTAAGTAACAGCCTTTCATACTCTTCATTTAACTGAAAAAATAGATGACATGTTTAAAAAGACACAGCACATCATTATATATCTGTCCACACATTATCAGATATACTTACATGAAAAGCTCATTTATGAACTAATTAACATATCCTCTTAATTAAAATAGGTTTTAAATTAAAACAAGTATTGGGTCCCAGACTCTGTAAGGATTGAGCTCATGTTAGTGATTTTTGCTTCTAACATCATCAAATCATTCTCAGAGTTTCCACCACATTATAACTAATTTAACACTCTAAAGCCTGAAACCTGAACCTGTGATGATTATGTTTCAACTTTACATGCATTGCCAAAACATTATTCACTGTTTCTCTGCAAATGGCTTATAAATGCTCTGATATTCTTTTCTTAAAACTTCTGATACATTTAACAACATAAAAAGCCCCACATAGACTCAGAGATGGCTATATAATATAGGCAGTGCTGAAGTTGCAGATGTTTGTATAGAATAAAAGATAGCTGGCATTTGCATCATTTTGACACCAGGAGAGGGAAGGTAGCTGAAATGTAGTCTCTGGAATATTTAAAATAATCCACATTGTTATTATATAGACACCATTTACTCTGACAACAGTGCAGTCCCCCCCGCACTTCCATTTTCTAGCGTTCTAACACAGAATCACATACAATAATCTTTACTGTTCCTGGCCTTCTGTATGTGATCAGATAAGGCTGCTCTGCACCATTTTGACCAGATGGGCATGTTGCTATAAAATGTCCCATTGTTGAAGGAGAAACATTATCAGTTTCCAGTTGTCAGCAGAGTATTGAGTAAGTAGTATAGGATATGTTGAACTGTTAGCATCTTTGTTGTTTTTAATGATTATGGACATCTTAATATTTCACATTAAATCACATGTCTTGTATTGTCCCTTTACCACAATCTCAGAACTTTTGTAGCAACTATTTTAACATTGGCCTGATAGTGTTCTTTGCCAGGTGTGATCTGTTTAAATGTCAAAACTTGTCTCTTTAATAATTTTTCTTATCTTTTTATTATAATTTTTACATAATCAATCCATGTCATTATATTCACATCCTGAGTAAGACTATTGCACAGAAGGGTTATGTAACCATAAATTACACTATATTAGTGTAAAGCTTTCTGTCGCACCCCATCACACACAAACCCTGTGGTGCCTGACATACTCCAATGCTGTATTCAAATCTATTTGTACTTTAATAATTAAATCATTTTCTCTGCAAGTATGATGTTTTTCTGTTCCTGTTCATGGGTTTCTTTATGTATGTAGTTTATATTTTGCCATGTGTTTTGTAGCTTGTAGCTTGCTTTGTAGCTTGCCATATCTAAAAATGAAAGCTGTTACCATCTTTTCATTAAATTGCAAACTGATATATTCAAATCAATATATAATGCAAATATGCATCATTGATAAAATGATTATAGGGATTGATGTATAGTGAGTTAAAATGCTTTCCTTAATATAATGACCCATGGCTCCATGTGTAATATGCAACACATATGTACAACCTAAAGAATAGTGGTATCTCCTGATTGAAACAAAAATTACAAAAATCACACACACAGTAATAATTAAACCCTTGTACCCTGATGTGGGAGGCTGCATCTCCACCCCCTCGCCATTTGGGTACTGCAGTCCTGACTGTGTAAAATCAGTCACAGTAATGGCAAATTAGTAATCGCACATTAGAATTTTGCTCACCAATAAGTTACAATTAAGCCATGCACCCTTGACCCACATTTTGCCTTTATCTTCAGTGGACTTTCATGTCTGCACCTTACCAACTCAGTCTTTTAATTCCACTGTCATAGCACCTAAGTAGAAGTTTTATCTTTGTCATTGAAAGTGGGGAGAGGGTCTAACTTTGTCAGTGAAAGTGGGGGAGGGTCTGACTACATAGCCTCTCATTGCATCCAAATAGTGAAAGGACTCGGTCACAGGTAGAATTATTGTCTAGGTTGAAATATGCAGAAAATGAACCCATGAAAAATGCCCATTAGGGCTTCCATCCTAGTAAAGAGGTGAGTACAGGGTGAACTGAATAGCTCAGATAAACAGACTAAATATCCATACATTCATTTTCTAACTACTTGTTTTGTTGAGGTTCTCAGTTGTAGCAGGTTAAGCTAGACTTACGTGTTTTCAACAACAACCTCTTGCTCCTCTTGTGAGATTTCCAATTGTTCCAGCCATCTTCAGAGATATAATTTGTTCAAGGCATCCTTGGTCTGCTGTGGCGTCTCATTCCTGGAGACGATTACTGGTATACCTCACATTGGAGGCACCCATGGGGGATCCTCAATAGGCAATCAGACCACCACAACTCTCTCCTCTTAACTGCAAAAAGAAGCAGGTTTAATCTGAAATCTTCCCAAATTACTGAATTCTTCACTCTAATATGGATGGTGAACCCAGCAAGATTTCAGGCAGAGACTGAAGAATTATCTACAAATGGAACTTGCTCTCCTGCCCCCTTTTGAAAATGAGTATCACTATCAGTACCCCAGTTTGGCAAACCAGCGGTATTATCCCCACCTTCTACTCAGCATCATTAAGAATCCTGAGACCTAACAATATCCAGTGCTTTCTGCATTTTCAGACAGACTTTCTTTACTCCTGAAGCCTTTCCACAGCTGGACTGTATTTTCTACAGTGTCTCCTTTTTACAGAAATGGGCCCTACACCTATAGTAGTAGTTTCTTCTACGAGTATTTCCTCTAAGAATGGCATGTTTGCCATGTTCAGAAGTTCTTCACAGTGATCATTTCATCTCCCAGTATCATCCCCTGTTAAGGAGAGCATTTCTCTGCTCTTGCTGAGAACTGTCTAGTAGTATGTGGCCTCCTCTTCTTAGTCACTTGATGGGTTCCTAGGCCAGAAGTACTTATGAGCCAGAGAAAGTCCATCTCCATGGCCTCAACAAACCCCTCCCACATCAGGGTGGTCACCTCAGCAAAATCTGCAACCGTTGCCTTCCTGGCTTGTGAATACCCATCAGTCAAACTGAGAGATCACTACACTAGCCCTGGATGGAAAGTCACTTTTTTAAGTTTTGCTTACAACTAGTGTCTGTCAACACTGTCATCAGTTCCTAGGGCTGCTTTTAGAGAAGCATGTACCACCTTTTAACCACAATGTCTTGTTTCTGCCTCAGCTATTCGGGTCCTGATCAGGATCTATCCAGACTCTGCATCCCTCACCCCTCCTGGTATATAGTAGCAGTTCTTCCAGAGGTTGGAGTTGAACTCATCTTACATAAAAGCATCTACTAGATATTCCTTGGCCGCCTTAACTACATGTTTAGGTTTCTTGGCTTTGGCCAGCAACCCTCTCAACAGTTAGGTCAAATATATGGCCAAGTGGCAATCAGTGGAAAGAGCAGCATTGTCCTGGCCAAAGTAACCAGAACAGAAGAGAAAACACGTGGTGACATGACTACAATGTCAATCATCAACCTTTAGTTCAAGGTGCTCCAGTACCAACTATGCTTAACAACACCTTTGTGGTTGGACATGGTCTACATTATGAATAATCCTCTGCTTACACAGAATGTCAGAAACAGTTCACCACTCTGGTGCAAGTCAGGCAAGCCATGTGTCCCAATCATTCCCCTTTAAGGATCACTCTAAAACACCACTCTCAGTCACTAAAAAGGTGGAACATTCCGAATAGCTGACAAGTCCATATGCATAAACAACAGAGTTTTCCCTTCCTTCAGCTTGCATTTGTTCTGAAGACATACTTTCTCTTTTGGCACAAAAAAGTCTACAGCATCACTCTGGCAGCCTGTGAGTATCCTCACACCTATCCTGGGCTTTTTTCTGAAAGACAACTATAGAGACAGGCAGAAACCTCCCCAAAATGAAGTATGCAATTTTAGAACCAATAATGCATGAAGAGGTAAGACCAGGTATATCTAGTTGGCACTTTTCATCATCCTACAAAAGGCCTGACTTCTTCAGAAGCAGTGAGGTTACACGGTATTCCCTAAGAGCTCATTTCCATTGTCAGGGTTTACTTCTTTTTAATCTGTTTCAATCCCGCCAGCTGCTCACATGGCACCATAGTTACCCCCATCATTCAAATCGTGGGTGTTGAAATTGCTCAGTAGTTCATCAGCTGCCTCCCACAAGCACAGGCTGGCAGTGTTATGTGGGACACCTAGACAGTATATGCTTGTGGAGAGCCCCCCCCCCTCCCCAAGGAAAAAAAAGTACTGGTTTCATTGCTGTGGTCTGGTATAGCTAGCCTGGATGAGGTTCTCATATCCTTTAAATATATTATTATTGGAGTCAGATTTTTGGATTATTATCTGGCGTAAATGTAAATGACAAAAACATTTGGCACACTTAATTTTCCCAGTTCACTGACATTTGTGAATGCTGTCAATCTCATTTGTCTCTGGTGCTGATAAACAACTTACTTCAATACTGCTTTATATGGCTAATGAGGTCACGGACTGAGATGGTGCCTCTCAATTTTGTTATCCTGCATTTCCCCCTTTATGAAATATGTTACCCTCCTTATATATTTCTTTACTTGTTTGACAAGTAAACAGATTGGCACAAAACAGGCCTCTTAACCTATGACCTAGTTACCAAGGAAACGTAAAGGTAAATGGATTTATGTATTGAACTAAAAGGCAAACAACTTGCAAAGACGTCTTAATGGTTTATGTAAACAGCAGTATGGAAGAGAAATCGGTAGAGTAGGGGCGTTCTTATGCTCTGTAATACTCCTGAACATCCCCCCTTCTGACAGAAGCTGACAGTTTCATGTTTGCTCCTCTTTCAATGACTGTACCCATATTTAAGTGCATTTTGTTTCGGCTTTAGCCACAATATAGGTATGTTTCAAGAATGACCCCACCTCCATCCTACCCAAGTGAGTCTGGGGCATAGACTATCCCCACTTAAATTGAAAAAAGTCTCTCTCACCCAATTGTGGCACTTGTTATTGGTTATGAAACAGTAATGCACATAAGTCATCAGTGAAGTCACATCAGGTCGAAGAAGCAAAGCTCATGACAATTATTTTGAAATGTATTCTGAATGAATATGTAGGTGGGAATGTCTGGAGAGGCGGAATTAAATCTGAAATCTGAGAAGAAAATTTAAACTAGTAGTAGTTGTCTGGTTGTAGTATCAAGGAATTAATTAAGTTAAAGTCTGAGAGTAGAGAAAACTGACTCATCTATTCTTATGCTTTATGCTGGATATCCCTAGGGCTGCTACTTATACAACAGAGTGTATGTCACCATATGTCATGGTGACGTTTTTCATTATACTGAAATCTGATACACACTTAGATGTACTGAAGCTAAGTGGTCCTATTTTCAGGCACAAAAATGCCCCTGATTGAGCAATTACAAATGTTAAATATCCTTCAGTATGTTATACATCAAATGACTCAAAAAGTATAGCCAGAAGACCCAACTTTTGGAGTGTATGCATAAACATCAGTCTGATAAAACATTATATGGACCTGTTTATGAGGGCAGCAAGAAATACAAGCTGTAACATACTACAAGTATAAAATGGAAATTTCTGCTCGGTCATGTAATGAGAAAGAGAAACAGAAATGGCAAACAAAGGAATCTAATATGAGAATTTATTTCTTATACATTGTTTTCCCCTCCGGACTCCTTATCTGTAAACTACCAGATGGCAGTTGAAGCACTTCATTTCTGACCTTATCACAGATTTATAAATTATCCATCAGTTTCCTGGGACTGCAGAATAATACACTCCCTGACCTATTGTACTGCATGGCTTGTATAAGGAGAAACAATTCAATTTATTTATCAGATGGAATGTTATTAAAACATCTGGAAATATTGTTGGCCATGAGACAGCAGCTGAATACGTATTACCTTTGGCACTAAATCTCATGTGCCCTAAAATATTTAGATGCTTTCAGAAGTTGTTGTACCCTTCTATGTTGTATATTATAGGATATTAATATACTAACCAGGAATATAAAAACTCTTAACCTTTAATGTCGCCTTACTTTATGCCCCAGGGCATGCAGTAAAGTGTAGAACTGGAAATCTAATTGGTAGTTATTTAGCTGAGCTGGTCTGCATCAGCTGTTAACCAACCAACCACTGTGATGTTGTCATGACAAAAAAAAAAAGGCATTAACTGTCCAGCATATTTTGGTAAGTGTTATGCCCCATCAGTCAGACAGATGTCTGACTGGTTCTTCACAGGATTGCTAATCACACAAAAGGCACTTAAAGGTCGACAGATTTAGTGGCTAACTTGCTATTACCTGTACCTGCTATTACCTGTGAAACTTCAACCACATTCTCTAATGTTGATTAACATTGCAGCACCTTGAACAGTTCCATATCACAAGGGCAGAATTGGACAGACACTACAGTGTTTATATTACAGCTAGCAACCTTCAGTCCCATTTAGAAAGCCAGGCAGAGCAGGTTATATTATGTCATAAGGGAAAGTGGTAGCCGAATGCTGACTGGCCACAACGCACATGCCCAGAGGTCTGATAATTAGGGCTCATCACTTGGTACAGTTAGTGTGAGAATTGGTGTGTGGTAAGAGCTGCACTGTGAATTTGAGTGTGCTGTTACTTTACTTTAGCTGTAGGAAGTTAAACATTCTCTCTAATAATTTAAAAGAATCTGTCTTAGATCTTTCTTTCTAATGCACATTATGTTGAATGCAGTTGCGTTAAGAAAAATAAAGTACCAATTGTACTCAACATATAGCCTCTTACCAAAGGTAAGAATGCAAGGCCTGCCTGCCTGTATTTGAAGTAATTCTCAAATAAAGCACTTATTGAATAAATAAAAACTGGTTAGATGTGAAACTCTTCTTAAATGTAAACTATTAATTATTTACATTTATTAACAATAAAATGCAGCTAATCAGTTTCAGTTGATTCTGCATCTAGCTGATTTTACTAGTAGGAGGACTGAATACAAAACATCAAATTATTTGTTGCTTTTTAAAAAGTTCTTGTGCTGTGCTTTTGTTCCACTGTAACCATTGTAGTTTGACCATGTGCAGGTTTTTAAAAGCTTCCAGTATGGCTAGCAATCCTGGGAAAAATCAGTTTGACTTCCATCTGATTGATTAATTCCTCCAGGACATTATTTTCCTTAAACACTTCAGTGGGGATAACATTTAGCAATGTATTTATCATTCTAAGATCTAAAGACCTACCTAATCACGATGTGTATTTAGACTGGAAACGTGACAATTTTAATGTAAAAATTCAGACAGTATAAATACATTTACTTGTCAGCAGACAAGTGCGCGCACACACACACACACACACACACACACACACACACACACACACACACACACACACACACACACACACACACACACACACACACACACACACACACACACACACACACACACACACACACACACACACACACACACACACACACACACACACACACACACACACACACACACACACACACACACAGACACACAGACACACACACACACACACACACACAGACACACACAGACACACACAGACACACACACACACACACACACACACACACACACACACACACACACACACACATACACACACACACACACACACACGCACACACGCACACGCACACACACACACGCACACACACACACACACACACACACACACACACACACACACACACACACACACACACACACACACACACACACACACACACACACACACCACAAAGGACAAGAAGGTAATAGAATATATTAAAAGAGCTGAGTGGTGACTTGGTTGGGAGTTATTGTCTTTTGTCAGTCACTACATATAGCCAGAAAACAAGGTTTCCCCAGCATCATAGTTTTTCCGGCGTGCTACTAATGTCCTCAGGTTGCGGGCAGTCGGCAAATGCATTTTTTTTCCATTTCCCTCCATGGAAAATGCTTGATTTTCTTGAAGAGTATTAACTGTCCGTTTCCAATTAGTGCTGGACCTTTTTATTTTGTCATACTGGGAGCTGGAGAGGACAATGGCTTGAGCAGCTGCAGCTCGAAAAAAGTTATCAAACTAGTCCATGATTCCTTAGGCTGCCAAAAACCGTAAGAGGTTATACATAAGGGAGGCCATCAGTGTGCATTCCTGCTGCAAACAGTGTGGGAACCATTTATGGCCCTAACTACACCAGTATAGAAATTTTCCATCATTTTCAGATATTCTAGAGGATGTACAAAGGGCAGAATTGCATTAATGGTGATTCAAATGTTAATGTTTTAAAGACCTTTGACCTGAAAAGACTACCAAGGAGGCACCCTAAACTAAAAAAGCCCTCAGATTTGAGTAGGGAACGGAAAACAGACATTTGGTTACATAATCAATGTTTTTCTTTCTGCTTTTCCCAGTTAGGGGTCGCCACAGCGGAACTCCGGTCCACTAATGGTTGGCAGTCGATTCTTATGGTGCTGAGGTGCCAGCCCAACGCCCAACCTTCAACGAAGGCATGCCCATTTACACATGTCTTTCGAATGCCACTCGACCACGGGGAGGACATGCAGACTCCACACAGAAGGTACTCCAAATGAGAATCAAATGGGAGAACCTCTTGCTGTGAGGCGACAACGCTACCGCTGCACCACCGCAGCTTGGTTACACAATCAGTGATGAGTGAAAAACCTTGTGGATACTTAAAACAAATATATAGTCCCCATCTTAGGGCATCCTCATTGGGCAGATTATCTTCCTTATTAGTGCACCCCATTGCTCCACGTTTGGCATGTACATTCCATTTCTATGGTTTATTCTCAGCATAAGACAAATTTCTACTTGGTGGTGTCTGTGCAGCTTATATGGAGGATAGATTGCATGCTTTTGAGAAACAGGAAAAGGATCACATTGGTTTTAGAGATAGCAGTAATATATCAAAAATAGCTAAACTGATAACTTTTAAATTGGTTTAAGGAGCATTGCAATGCATTTCTGTAAACAGATTGCAGATAAAATTTTAAATCTGAATGGTGGGTAAGTAAACTGGAAAAGATCTCTAAGAGAGGTGGAAGGAGGGAGGAATAGGTATCTTGATGCCAGAATGTCAACGTATTTTAGTAAAGGGCAGTTCATGTAGAAAGAATAAAAATGAGGTGGGATATAAGTAGGCACTTAGCCTGGGCACATCACTTGAGATATCCTGAACATTTTGCAAATTAAATGAAGGAAAGTCATCCTTACATTAGAGAGAAATATTTTTCCTGACTGTGTTCATGAGTATTAGATGTCCACAAATTGCAGAGGATTACCTAAGGACACTTAACAAACCTCTTGAGTTAGAAGAGATGTTTCAGACAATAGGCTCCCTGAATGTAGGTAAAAACCTGGGAGAAGATGGGGTGTTGATAAAACTCTGTAAATTATTTAAACAGGTCCTTGATAAACCAATGCTGGCACTCTTTTAGTTATTATTTATTTTACATTTGTTTGCCAGGAGTGTCCACTGGGCAGCAATGAGCCAGCTTTCAGTGGAAGTAAACACAAGTACAACATACAGTAAATTGACACAAGTACAACATACAGTACATTAACACAGGTACAACATACAGTAAATTGACACAAATACAACATACAGTAAATTAACACAAGTACAACATACAGTAAATTGACACAAGTACAACATACAGTAAATTAACACAAGTACAACATACAGTAAATTAACTCAAGTACAACATACAGTAAATTGACACAAGTACAACATACAGTAAATTGACACAAGTACAACATACAGTAAATTAACACATGTACAACATACAGTAAATTGACACAAGTACAACATACAGTAAATTGACACAAGTACAACATACAGTAAATTAACACAAGTACAACATACAGTAAATTGACACAAGTACAACATACAGTTAGGTTACAAAGTGAAGTTAAAAAAACAACTATTAGCTACAAGTCAAAAATGCTAAACATATGCACTGTTGAAGTTTAACATTCATAAGAGTATATAACAATTGCATAAGGTATAAGTACAAATATACAAAGTAAAGTTGGAAGGGATCAGGTTATATGGGGTGTGGAGCAGGAGCATTGCCAATGGGTAGATAGATGTAAATGGAAAGCATCTTTGAAGGATCTAGGATCATTGGTGGCTCTGAGTGATGTTGGGAGTAAGTTCCAGAGTTTGGCAATGCAGAAAGAGTAGTGTGCATGCCCAGTAGGGAGTGTAGGGTTTTGGACGAGTAGCAGGGTCTCATTTTTTTATCTAATTGGTCTGTTTGGGTGGTATTGAGTTAGAGTGGAGGAGAGAACAGGATAGTCGAGAGGTTTATAGATAATGTTGTGGGCTATAATGAGTTGTTGATGAATAAGGTGTTGTGGTAGCTCAAGCCATTTGAGCGCGTGAAGTGAGGAACAGTGGTGGGAGGAGTAGGTGTCATTAGTTGCAAATTTGGCAGTTTTATTATAACAGGTTTCCATTTTGTTTTTAGGGATGTGCGAATGTTAGTGAGATGGTAGTAGGAAGGTAGAGGCCAAGGTTTGTTTGTTTTTTAGGGATGTGCGAATGTTAGTGAGATGGTAGTAGGAAGGTAGAGGCCAAGGTTTATTTGGTTTTTAGGGATGTGCGAATGTTAGTGAGATGGTAGTAGGAAGGTAGAGGCCAAGGTTTGTTTGTTTTTTAGGGATGTGCGAATGTTAGTGAGATGGTAGTAGGAAGGTAGAGGCCAAGGTTTGTTTGTTTTTTAGGGATGTGCGAATGTTAGTGAGATGGTAGTAGGAAGGTAGAGGCCAAGGTTTGTTTGGTAGTGGGGTTGAGGAGGTGTTTATGCCTATAGAGGGTTCCTAGCTTTTGGTGGTTTTTTTTAATGTTGTTGTGGATGTGCTGGTCAAAGGTTAAGTTTTCATCAATGTTGACGCCTAGCAGTTTTGTATGTTAGACAACTTCTAGGGTAGTTTTATTTAATGAGTAGATTTTAAAGTCTGGTTTGTTTATAATGGTGGTTTTCTTAGGGGAGAAGAGGTTTGGTTTTGTCTGGGTTGAGTGCGAGATGATTGTTAGTCATCCAGTTTTCAATAGGGGAGAATGCTTGCTGAGCGTGTGTAAGCAGCTTGGGTATGGTCTTGGAGGTACAGATTATAGTTGAGTCATCTGCATATTGAATGACAGAGTTGTTGGGAACACAAGAATGAAAGTCGTTAATGAAAATACTGAAAAGTAGACGGCCTAATATGGATCCTTGAGAGAATCCTGTGTGGGTATCAAGGAATGGTAAGGTTGAATCAAGCCATCTAGTGGATTGTTTTCTATTGGATAGGTAGTTGTAAAACCAGAGCAGAGTTGGTGGGGACAGGCTCATTGTTGAAAGCTTGGAGAGATGTAGGAAGTGGAAGATGGTGTTGAATGCCTTGTATAGATCAAGGAAGAGGGAGGAGACACGTTTTTCTTCATTATGTGCTTGGTTAACAGTATTTGTGAATGATAGGAGAGCAGTGGTAGTACTATGGGTGGGATGGAAACCATGTTGACAGGAATATAGAAGATTATCATTCAGGAGATATTGCTGGAGCTGGGATTGTATGCATTTTTCTTAGATTTTAGAAATAGGGGACAGTATAGCGATGGGACGGAAGTTGGAGGTATCAGAGCTATTACCGCTTTTATGGAGGGGAAGAATGTAGGCTTTCTTCCAGATGGTGGGTATGTAGGATTCCTAAATTGACCTATTTAAGAGTATACTAATAGTGTAGGATGTGGCTGGAGCTGACACTTTAAGGTATTTTGGAGGTAGGTTGTTAGGGGTATTGCTTCCTGGTTTTAATTTAAGCAGGAGTTTGGTTATAGTAGAAGTTGGGATTAGAGAAAGAGAAAATATGTTAGTATGGGGGGTCTGCTGGGTGGTCATAGTTGGGAGAGTGATTAGTTTGAGAAGGTGGAAGTGGGAATGAGGCAGTTATTTTGGCTATGGTTTCTACAAAGTATGAGTTGAAGATTGTGGCGATTTGAGATGTCATCAGGGAGGGCATCTTCCCTTCTCCATTAAGGGAGGCTAACTGGTTTCATTTCTAAAGGCTGATAAGAATCCTGTCTCCTTGGGTAACTATAGGCAGATCTCCTTCCTTCCTAAGGAGACAATGATCTTTGCCAAGATCCTAGCTGGGCAAATTGAGAAAATAATGTTCCAACACACACACACACACACACACACACACACACACACACACACACACACACACACACACACACACACACAAAGCTGGTTAGCCTTAACCTAAGTAGACTGTTTCAGAATGCATAAAAATGGTGCGCTTGAAATCTATCCCTTATGTGGCCTTACTTATTGATTATAATAAAGCATCTGATTGTCATTAGTAGGACTGTATGTGAGGGGTGATCTGCAAATTTGGTATCATAAAAAACTTTATCTCCTGGTGTTGAATTGTATATAAATAGTTTATAACCCAGGTACTGACAAATAACAGTATTTTATCTCCTTTCCTGTAAGGAGGGGCTCACATCAGGAGTGCTACTTGTCACCTGTTCTATTCATTTTTGCAGGGGAATGGTTCCGTTGGCACTTAAATCAATGACACAAGTATTTTTTTTTTTTTTTTTTTTTTTTTTTTTACTAGCTGGATTTTGAGGGTTATGTACATTGCCTGTTAACAAGGGTGAGTGCTTGGATCAGATGTTTGATATATTGCAGTAATTCGTGGAGGTCACTGGCTTAACAATCAACAAAGTGAAGATTGGTTTCTTCCTTTTAAACCAAGCAACTATGGGAAACTAACCCATTTATTTGGTGATAACTTTGGAATGAAGTATGCCAGATGTGATGCAAAAGAACCAAGAGATGATATAGATAGACTTTAGCAAGATGATAAACAAGGGGTGTCAGATCAGTTTTTGATTTTTACCTAGAGTACAGGTGAGCCATATGCTCATTCTTTTTCTAAATTCTAATATGTAGTGACATACCTTCCCATGGCTGGATGGCATAAATATAGTGCTGACATTCAGAAGATATTTTTAAACTTTTTAGGGAACTGTGTCTCCCTCTGCCTTTTGAATGGGTGAGAATTATCTATTTGTGTAGATATGCCAAGACAAAAGTGACTTGGAAATAGTTGCAGGCTAGGACTCATCCAAGACCTTCATGGGCAGTGTCGAGTTTATGGCATTCTCACTTTGTTTTTATTATTATTTACTCTAGCTTCTTTTCTGTTTCCTTGTACCTCTCTGAGTTGTAATTTTAGTTCTAATATATGTGACTTATGTTTTTGGATAACCTCTTTGATAAAGTTTTTCACAAAAATTGTCACTTTCTATACCAAAATCTTCTTCCCTTTCTGTCAGGTCACTAATCCTTAACAACTGTCCGTTTTACTATATTTTCTTTGGTCTTTTTGGGGTGCATGCAACCATAATGTAAGTACGTATTATTTTGGACCTCTTTTTTAAACGTTTTTGTTCCTAATTTGCTCTTATCCTTAAATACAGTTACATCCAAGAAATTTATTGTTGTTAAATTAAATTAGCAGGTAAATTCCAAAAAAGTACACACACTGTTGATATATGTTTTAAATTCATACAAGACCTCTTCTGTTCCTCTCCAAATTAAGAAGACAGATCATCAATAAAATGATACAATGCGACAATATTATTTCAGTACTTACTATGTAATATATGAGTAGTTTCCCACCCATACATATACAGATTAGCATAGCTGGGGGCTTTTTTTGTTTTTTTGGTTTTAGTAGTCACATGTTTCATTGGCCATATATGACACCTTTAACAATCACAGCTTTGATATCTAGATACTAGGAAGCTGTCGCCCAGTGTTAACAAAGATATAAACATGGGATGTTAGCTCACTGTATATTATGCATGGCTTTCCATATGAAGCAAAAGTTGCCATGTGTGATAGTGTTTATTTCTCTTTCAGTGAGACAATGGTTTATAAGTGGTATAATTCATTTTTATAGTATTTTATGGTAGTTAAAACCCAAAATTCAATATTTTGGGGCTCATATTGCTACTGTGTGTGATTGATTGAATTCAAATATATTTTTGAGGAATTCACAGGTGTTAATAAGTCTTTAGAAAACATTTTCAACCATACCTCTCAACCTGGAAACATCAAAAATCTGGACAAAGGCCCATGAATCTGTATCCTGATTAACATAGCATTTGCATACATAATTGTGTAACCCCACCCACTCAAATGGACTTGTGGGATACCGACAACATTCAAACTCAGATTGAAGAACAGACAAAATATTACACATAAACTATAACCAGAACTGAACTTTTTAATGTTTTTATTGTAAATATCTTTCAGTCCCCATGGGATGCCACACTTCATAAAATAAACTGCTCTGAAGGCTTATCACCTGTCTTTATTTGTCAAGACAATCTGGGACTATGGGGTAGCGGGACTACGCCTTACCATCAGTCTACATCTAGAACATTTCTTTATCCTGAAGTAGCTCAGTCTATATAACTTTGTCCTTTCTGGTTTACCTAATTTACTTAATTTGTAAGGTCCGCTTAGAAGCTCTACGGAAATACTAGCATGTGAAAACAAAACAGAAATGCGAAGAAAACCAGAAAGGGGGCACTTCTGACGTTTACACACTACCTGGCAACTTAAAAGACCACAATGTTATAAGCTTTACTACTACAATGTCAAAGTTGAACATTTATTAACGGACAGGTTTATAGGCAAAACCTAAATTTTTATGCTTATTTAAAACTGTATTGGGGTCACTAGTTTTTTGTGCATGATGGTGTTACATGATTTCGGTTCTCAGGGACTTTTGTTTGGACACAGAGACATTTGACACGTAGACTTCTTTTAGTAACACAATACAGGGTGGTGCCAGAAGGGTTGCTTGTCATTCAGTATTGATTAGATTCACTTTCTTGCTGTTCTTTAACCTTGCTTGGTAATGGGTGCCAGTAATTAAGTACAGCCAGATTTTTTTTTGGGAGGGGGCAGTTATTGAACATACTAATAATGGGATCAAAAGTGCGATCTGTTTCATATCGTAAAAGTGCTAAATAGGTGCCATATGTCTGGGCTGACATTGCGGTGAATTGCAGCTGCATTTGTTCTCGCAGTAAGGATACAAACAAGCAGCCAGAGTGACAAGTAAAGGATTACAGACTGTTGTGGAGTGCTGATAGTTAAGATTTTGGAATGAATCAATACATGCAGTGTAAATTAATTACACTATACAATGAACACATACAAGAAATTACATTTGGGCTGAGGATTTCAACAAAAAGAATGTTTATCAAGAAAATGACAATATTATATTCCTAGCCATGAAAACGCTGCAATCAAATCAGTGTCTTTGAAAAGCAATACGTGCACTTAAATATCATTACAAGGACTCGGGACCCATACTCTCAAACAAATACGTCAACTACTACCCCTTGTGTAACACTTACCTCATAGGCTATGTGTCCTATCTGATATGCTTAGGAAATTTGTGAATACACAATATTGAGGGCAACTTCATCTTACCTTGAATGCTCACTGACCTCTCCAGCCACTGGCCTTTCCTGTTAAACTTCCAGTGTTTTCTGCATTAGTAATAACTATTCTGTTAAGTTACTCTAAATGCCCCCTGACATGCAACGGTGCTGCTTGTGATACACTGTTTCGAGTAATGTAGAATGAGCAGCCAGCAGCATATGCATAGATGTGATTTTTATTTTATTTTATTTAACATTTGTTTACTGGGAAAGTCCAACTTGGAATGAGCCAATTTTCAGCAGAGGCCCTGTGAGAAACGATCCAGATACAAGTACACATTCTGCATCAATACTTAACGGTAACGGTAAGTCATAGAGTAGATTTTTATACAATTAGATAACGTCCCTCATTTGTAGATAAGAATACACATGTGGTGAGTCTGTTACTGTGTGCACAATTTACATAACTTTCTCAGAAAGTGCCTGAAAACTGGTAGCTTCAGCACTCGGAGATTAGTTGACTATCAAAAACAAGCTCATTCAGGAACTATACACCATCCAGTCAGACTTTCTGTTAAACAAATGCAAATAAATAAGCAAGCTGGCCAAGATGCTGCCATGACAGATTCCTTTTTATAAATCAAATAAAAATAATTTGTAAAGCACATGCGGCATTGCTGAATGTTGGCAAACATAAGCTAACTTCCTCACAGCTTTCTTCACTTTGTTCATCTTCAATACAGGAAGCAGTATCTTCACACTGACTCCGTCTATGAGCTAAAGACCTTATAACATTATAAGGCAATGCTGGCTTTCTTGCTGTGCTTCCAAAAAAATGTCTATGGCATTCAGATGGTTTCAGGAAACTGCCAATTTTCTCTGCAATGTGGTTAAACAAAACAATTTGTCATACCTTAGCAAGTGTCCCCAATTGCTGCAGACAGTTTTTATTAGGCAATAGGCATACATATACATTTCTTTTATTCTTTTTTACTTACCTGGAGGTCAAGCCATCGGAAGCAGAGAAAGTACATTTTGTCATCCTGCAGAGTGGGTGCGCAGTGGGTGGGCCAGACTCTGCAGAACTTGTAGAACTTAAGTTAGTTGTAAACAGCTCTACTTGCTGCCGTACTGCGATTCCAAATTTCTGTCCAAAACAGGTGAACACAGTCGAAGTCTCCAAGAGACTGGCAGTCTGCCTCAAGAGGTTGATGTCATCATGCACACCCATGCATATTGATGACATTGTGGGATACGCTTGTGATGCATGATGTTGTCTGCCACAACTTCAGTGCCAAAAAAAAAAAATCAGAAATTGAAGGGGCCACTTGGGAATTCATGGCATCCCATTATTTTGCCCTCAAAACTGGTAAATACCAAGGAATTTGGTAGGGTTGAGAGGTATGTTTCAGAATAAAGCAACAAACTATTCAGATATAATTGTGCACATGTGTTAAACTGCAGGATGAGAGCAAGCAGTTCATTGGATGGGGTTCAAAGGTCATTATTCAAAATAGATACCAAAAGTTCTAATAGCCAAAGGCATAAGCCTACATTAAGTAGCATACTATATTCCTTTTTGTAGTTTTCAATATAATCACCCATTGTTTACAGCAGTCATTTCTACAGACCTCTCCAAGAATGTATTAGCTGTCATCACTTGTGATCAGACCACAAAAAAGTCTTACAATCCCAGTATCCATTCTTTCTCTAGTTGCCCATCTTTTTCAGTTAAGACCTCAAGGGGAGCCAAAACCTGCACTGGAACTCAGTGGGGCAGAGAAACTAATCCTGAATAAGATGCCAGTATGCCACAGGATGCAATCACTAACTTCTTTTTGGGATGGGGAGGAGGTGAAACATTCAGGTGAAATCTGATATGTACACACGGATACAAATGGAGGACATGCAGACTATCCAAAGTAGTTCTTCCTGGTGTGAACTAAACTGGAGAACAAGCATTGTCATACAGCAATGTTATCCACAATGCAAATTTGTTTACAAAAAATCATCTTTACATGAACACACAACTGATTTCAGTACTTGTGGTTATAACCTATAGTCATAACAGTACACCAAATGTTCTCCTCTTTGTATAGAAAAGTCTGCAATAAAAGTACACACTATTGAATCCTTTGCAAAAACATCATCCTGAAGCTGTCAATTGTCAATAGTTTTACAATCAGACTTTATTTACGCCCTACACCCCAACATCTGAGATACAATGCACCTTCTTGACTGTTCTGTTTCTCCTGCTATCTCTATATCTCTTCCTCCTAGTGCTTTATCCCACAATGCCTTTCTGTGTGGTGATCACCCCCAGATCTTTGAAGAGTACAGGCTTGAATTCCATGACCTTTATACAGGCCTAGAAGAAAGGAATGGTGTTATTATGCCCAAACACCCGCGGGGCACAATACATCCAGCATGCTAACTGCACGTCTTGCTTTACCTTTCCAAAGGAGTCATGTAGAGTTGATGTGAGTGGAGTCGCTCTGTCCCAATATGCCCCTGTGCCCCTACTTGTTTTTGTGGTGTTTATCTTCTAAACCCATTGGGCTCTTCCAGTTGACGTGGCATATTCTACTACCTGGCAAAGAAAGGTATAAAATGGGGTATGCATCTCTTCCACTGCTGGCAATCCTATCGGACACCTCACCCATACTTGGTTGCAAACCATAGCTATTGCTACATTGCAACTATTTATTCACACCACCTTAAACACAATTATGTCAGCAAACTTCCTGCCTTTTTTTAATCTTTTTGTACCTAACACCACCATAACAACCCCAAAACCAGGCTGAGAAGGGAGGAGATATTGTTGTGACACCAATGATCCCACACCAATAAAAGCACTACAAACAGTGCAATGCAGAAACACTAATCTGGTACAGTAAGCCAGCAATGAAGAGAAATAGTCTTTAAATTGGCTATTAAAGGAAGAGGCTGATAACATCAATGCATTCCCATCCATCATGAAACTCTTCTTCAATGCTGAATTCACTACCCAAGTTGGAACTTGGTATGTGTGAATATTAATCCAATCTGGATAAATACACCAATATATAGGAGACATGAAACATATCAGTGGATATCAGGAGTCAATGAAATGAGATGGACTATGAGGTAAATTTACAAGTAGTGGTACAGGAGTTGTTGTTTGTCTTTCAGCTTTTTCCTGGTAAGGGGGTCGCCACAGTGGAACTCCGGTATGCTAATGATTGGCAGTAGATTTTTACGAAACGCCGAGGTGCCAGCTTGTCACCCAACCTTCAACGAAGGCACGCCCATTTACGCATGCATGTCTTTCGAATGCTACCCAACCGCGGGAAGGACATGCAGACTCCACACAGAAGGCACTCCCAAGCCACGCCAAGAATCGAATGGGAGAACCTCTTGCTGTGACAGGAGTATGATATTATAAAATGGATATCTTGTGATGGGATTCAGGGTTATTTAAATGTCACCTGTTTGCATTGCATGCTATTTAATGAAGTTCCTTCTCTAACACTACTAATCTTTCCCATTTACCCCCACCCTTGTCTACTTACCCTCCACCATTAACCACTAGTGCACCCCTTCTACCATCCTCCAACTCTACACCCTCTTCCTCTTACTCCACTCTCCCTCCCTCCTCATCAACCCTACACCTAGATACCCCCAACTCCTACTCCCCACCTTTCTCTTTAAAACCCATACCCACATCTACCGTAAAAAAACTCCTTTTAAAACTGAAACCTGGTTCAAATGCTCCTGATAATATTCCTCCACAATTCCTGAGCATAGCTGCTGAAGCAATTGCCTACCCCATTAGTATTTTAATAAACCACTCCATCCAAGAAAGCATAGTACCCCTAATTTGGAAAAAAGCCTATATCACACCCCTGCATAAAGGAGGCAACAACAACAGTGTGACTAATTTCCGGCCCATCGCTATCCTGTCTCCCATCTCTAAACTCCTTGAAAAGTGCATCCAATTACAACTCCTACCATATCTCATTGATAACCACCTACTAACTCCCACACAACATGGTTTCAGACCAGGCCACAGTACTATGACAGCCCTCCTCTCCTTCCTGGAAACTGTAAACAAAGCCCGAGACTCAGGTCATACTGTTTCTTCCCTTTTTCTGGATCTCTCCAAGGCCTTCGACACTATCTCCCACAACCTTCTTCTATCTAAACTCTCTAAGCTTAACCTATCTCCTTCCTCTCTGAACTGGTTCTCTAGCTACTTATCCAACAGATATCAAGCAGTAAAATGGAAAAAGGCAGCCTCCTCATTCCTTAATACCCCAACTGGAGTTCCTCAAGGTTCCATATTGGGTCCTCTTCTCTTTAATATATTTATTAATGACTTCCGCAACTCTATCCCTTTCTCTAATATCATTCAATATGCAGACGACTCTACCATTATTTGCTCAGCCACTTCTATCCCCACACTTCAAAAGCTAACTCAAGATGCTTTTTCTTCCACTGAACAATGGATGGAAAAAAATCACTTAGCACTCAATGCTTCTAAAACCAAATTAATGGTATTTACTCCCTCTAAAGTCACCCCTTTCAACAAAAACACATTTTGTATTACTAGTCAAAACAACACAACCCTGGAACTGGTATCAGAGACCAAGCTACTTGGCATCCAAATTGACAATCAGCTTAAATTTAACTCCCACATACAACTAAATATCAAAAAAACCCATCAAAAACTAGGCATGCTTTATCGACACAATCATTATCTTACACCAACCACTAAACTCACCCTCTCTACATCTTTTCTCATCCCCTCCCTCCTCTATGGTGCCCCACTCCTAACTAATCTACAATCCTCTCTGAAAACTCAACTATCTTGTTGCTACAACAAAATCGCCAAGTTCGCCACTAGCCATAAGTCTTCCACTCACCACTGTTCCTCTCTTCACAAACTAAAATGGCTAGAGCTACCCAGTCAGCTTACCTATACCCAGCTCACTCTAGCACATAAGCTCATTCTCAACCCCTCACTCTGTCCCTCCCTTTCCTCTGCATTTAAAATGCACCTACCTGACAGAGTGCTAAGGTCTCACAACCAAAATCTTCTAGAAGTATACAAACCAGCTCGTCCCCCAGGCAAACACCTCCTATCCTTTAGTCTAGCATGACTCTGGAACTCCCTACCACCATCCATTCGTACTACCCCTAGCTACTCTAACTTCAAAAAAACTCTCCACTCACATCTAGTAACCCAATGGGAATGCTGCTGCTGCTGCCACCCTACATAACTTACTCTGCAAACTTTCATCTTCTCTTCCCTTCAGTAGCATTCTTCCTTTTCATATACTCTTGTAAATCAATCTCTAAATGCATGTAATTCTTACCCACACCTCTCTCTGCAAGTTTACCACATGTACTATCAATCCTGTATATGTCTACTAATTATTCCCATAATATTCTGTATTATCTGTTCATTCACCACTAACCTAGACTGTTAGTAATATTTGTCCTTGTCTAAATTTCTGTAGTATACTTTCAATCTATGACATATAGTAATGTTAATAGTTTATGATCCCTCTATTTTATAACACATGTAAGCTTATAATCTACACCATATAGTAACCTTGATTTGTTTATGGAGCTTTTCCCCCTAGGTCTAATTCTTGTTGTATATTTTCAACCTATGACATATAGTAATATTAATAGTCTTTGGTCTGCTCTATTTTATAATTCATGTAATCTTATAATCTACATCATATTGTAACCTTGATTTTTATGGAGCTTTTCTCCCCAGGACTCCATTGAAAACGGGTTCACTTTGGCCCAATGGACTATCCTGGTAAACCAACTGCAAATAAAATAAAATAAAATAAAATTTGGAATGAAAACACTTATTAAAAACTTTTTATGAGCTAACCTATGGGCTCATTTCACATACCCACATTTGCTCTAATGTCTGATATAAAAAAAATAATAATTTCTAAATGTGATAGCCTGCACATTTCTGTATGAAAGCTGTTACCTCAAGTACTAGGAAAGTTTATCAATATTCTCTAAGAACACAAGTATTCATGCAAATAACCCCAAATTTAAAATAAGCATTTCTACAGGTGGAGGAGCTCCCCATCTATACCTCCATATTCTCATTTCATGGCAGCTGTAACAACTATTGTTGTTTCTCCACTACATATCAGTCATGGAGCTCATTTCATACAGCATAACCATACAATGAATGAAAAACACTTTGGGCCAATATCCTTCAGAAAACAGCAGTCTAAGCAATTCTGCATTGATCAGTCCAAGGTAAAGTGAAAGTAACATCCAAAAAGAACCAAAGAACACACGCGTAAGAAACAATTGTGATGATCCGTAAAGGATGTGCTTACATATGGACTTCCAGACTGTGGGACTGAGTATGATTTCTTGTTTGGAAAAATGTTAACAAAAGTGGAGGAAACAAGTTTGCTTCACTGCCAAAATTATTTGCCACTGGTTAACTAAAATATGTACACATACTGAGAGTTACAGCTTTGGTTCATTACAACACCAACAGATCTGATGAGCAATGGTAGTTATTTTTACAAGCCACAAGATGGAGCACCAGTGCAGTGCCTGGCAAATTGAAATGATCTAGAAAAGATGACTGGATTTTCAGTGTTATGTGCCATCTCACTGGTACAAGAAAAGCTACTAAGAATAAAATAAATCATGCAGCCGATGACCTACAGTAGGGTACTTCCAGGCATACCTCTCAAAATTCCTGATTACAAGGAGCGTTCCTCATTTTGAGTCTTAAAAAAGTCCATGTTCCAATTTTTCCACACTGAAATGGTTTGTCATACATTTAATGTTAGGAAGACTTTTTTAACTGATATCCATGATAAGTTATACTGAATCATATTAATTCATTAAGAGAACATTCAATAAGTATAAAATAACTCAATTTAGCCATTCTCTATGCTTCCTGGGTGAAGCTGTTAGTAAAATGTTAGTAGGTGTTTTACATTTTGCCCATTTGTTCCACATTATCGAGGTGGAAGGTTGAGAGCTGTGCTTCCAGGATGCCAGCTCAGTGGCTAAACAATGAAGTTAAGAAAATTGCTACAAAGGCAAAAGGGATTGGGTTGGAAAAGGGGCAAAGAGTCAGGTGAATCCACAAATAAAAATGACTCAAATGTGCCATAAAGGATTGCCCATGAATGATCGTACATGACCAGGAGTCAAGATTCTTCTAACAAAACCACTGACAAAGAACAGATGTTCAGAACACTTCTAGAGGTTTGTACTAAGCTAACTGCCCTTGTGAACCATTTTAAGATTAGACAAGTATCCCTTGTGAGACTCAAATGTTGCAACTTGTGATTGTAAGGCAAACACCTTAACCATTAGGCCATCCTCCCAACTGTAGTAAACAAGGTTATATGAACCACAGTTTTTGAATTCTGACCAGGAACCTGTATCAGCAAAGCATCAGTTCAGACATCTAAAATATCTAAAAAAAAGACATAGCTAAAGCCATCAAACACTTAGAAAACTGGTGACAAACTGACAGATAAAGTTTTGTAAAACAATAGAGATATTATTGTGGCAGAGCTAATATACTTACTCAACGGTATCTAGCCAGGAGAATTAATTGATTGATTAATTAATTAATTAATTGTTTATTTAGATTTGTTTACCTGGGTAATGCACTGATCTCAGTGAACCATTTGCAGACACAGCCTGGGTGAATAAGATCACATAAGAAATGAACAAAACATATTCCCAGACACAAGTATAAGCCAATAAAACAAATACATATATACACATTTATAGATGTTAGAATATGCTACTACATTTAGTTTGCAATGTCAAAAACATGGATGAAAAAATAGAATTATGCTTAGCATAATTACAGGAGTAAATAAATTATCAGAAATTACTGTCTTGTAAAATCTAATACAGTTATTAGATTTATCAGAAGCTGATGCACAGCCTACCTAGACTTAAGGTATCTCACAATGTATCATGAATATGAATAAGATGAGCAAGGAGGTGGTGTAATTGTGTCAGACCTAAAGGACAGGTAGGGAGGTGGTGTAATTGTGTCAGGCCCAAAGAACAGGTAGGGAGGTGGTGTAATTGTGTCAGACCCAAAGAACAGGTAGGGATGTGGTGTAATTGTGTCAGGCCCAAAGAACAGATAGGGATGTGGTGTAATTGTGTCAGACCCAAACAAGTAAGGAGGTAGTGTGTTTGTGTCCGATCCAAAGAACAGGTAGGAATGTGTTATAATTGTGTCAGGCCCAAAGAACAGGTAGGGATGTAGTGCAATTGTGTCCAGCCCAAAGAACAGGTAGGGAGGTGGTGTAATTGTGTCAGACCCAAAGAACAGATAGGGATGTGGTGTAATTGTGTCAGACCCAAACAAGTAAGGAGGTAGTGTATTTGTGTCCGATCCAATGAACAAGTAGGAATGTGTTATAATTGTGTCAGGCCCAAAGAACAGGTAGGGATGTGATGTAATTGTGTCAGACCCAAACAAGTAGGGAGGCAGTGTATTTGTGTCCGATCCAAAGAACAGGTATTGATGTGTTATAATTGTGTCAGGCCCAAAGAACAGGTAGGGATGTGGTGTAATTGTGTCAGACCCAAACAAGTAGGGAGGTAGTGTATTTGTGTCCGATCCAAAGAACAGGTATTGATGTGTTATAATTGTGTCAGGCCCAAAAAACAGGTAGGGATGTGGTGTAATTGTGTCAGACCCAAACATGTAGGGAGGTGGTGTATTTGTGTCCGATCCAAAGAACAGGTAGGGATGTGGTGTAATTGTGTCAGACCCAAAGAACAGGTAGGGATGTAGTGCAATTGTGTCCAGCCCAAATAACAGGTAGGGAGGTGGTGTAATTGTGTCAGACCCAAAGAACAGATAGGGATGTGGTGTAATTGTGTCAGACCCAAACAAGTAAGGAGGTAGTGTATTTGTGTCCGATCCAAAGAATAGGTAGGAATGTGTTATAATTGTGTCAGGCCCAAAGAACAGGTAGGGATGTGGTGTAATTGTGTCAGTCCTGAAAAACAGGTAGGGATGTGTTGTCATTGTGTCAGACCCCAAAGAACAGGTAGGGATGTGTTGTCATTGTGTCAGACCCAAAGAACAGGCAGGGATGTGTTGTAATTGTGTCAGACCCAAAGAACAGGCAGGGATGTGTTGTAATTGTGTTAGCCCCAAAGAACTGGTAGGGATGTGGTGTATTTGTGTCAGACCCAAAGGACAGGTAGGGAGGTGGTGTATTTGTGTCAGGCCCAACGAACAGGTAGGGATGTGGTGTATTTGTGTCAGACCCAAAGAACAGGTAGGGATGTGTTGTAATTGTGTCAGGCCCAAAGAACAGGTAGGGATGTGGTGTAATTGTGTCAGGCCCAAAGAACAGGTAGGGATGTGGTGTAATTGTGTCAGGCCCAAAGAACAGGTAGGGATGTGGTGTAATTGTGTCAGGCCCAAAGAACAGGTAGGGATGTGGTACAATTGTGTCCAGCCCAAAGAACAGGTAGGGATGTGGTGTAATTGTGTCAGCCCTGAAAAACAGGTAGGGATGTGTTGTCATTGTGTCAGACCCCAAAAAACAGGTAGGGATGTGTTGTCATTGTGTCAGACCCAAAGAACAGGCAGGGTTGTGTTGTAATTGTGTCAGACCCAAAGAACAGGCAGGGATGTGTTGTAATTGTGTTAGTCCCAAAGAACAGGTAGGGATGTGGTGTATTTGTGTCAGACCCAAAGGACAGGTAGGGAGGTGGTGTATTTGTGTCAGGCCCAATGAACAGGTAGGGATGTGGTGTATTTGTCTCAGGCCCAAAGAACAGGTAGGGATGTGGTGCAATTGTTTCCAGCCCAAAGAACAGGTAGGGAGGTGGTGTAATTGTGTCAGACCCAAAGAACAGGTAGGGATGTGGTGTAATTGTGTCAGGCCCAAAGAACAGGTAGTGAGGGTTTGTAATTGTGTCAGGCCCAAAGAACAAGTAATCTCAGTGACTACAACAACTGGAAAGGTATCAGTCTGCTATTTGTCAAGGGAAGGTGCCTTCCTGACCTGGCTAGAGCATTTTCTAAGCAGCTTTTCACTTTAGGTAACTTTGTCAAACAGCATGTAATGTATTTACTGTCAGTATTTTCTCACTTCAGTAAGTTCCAAAACACATTTCTCAATGTACATAGAGAATCACTTTCATTAATGCTGAAGTTATAGTGTGTTCCCAATAAATATGCAGGCACCTTCAAATCATTTTACGAAAACTACTACTGCAGCCTAGAAACTGCTACCAACCATGAGATATACCTTTGATATTGTCTCCAGTGTTAGGCAAAGCTGCATAGAGTCAGCTTTCTCCATCTTACTGTAAGGGTATTTATGATGAGGAACATAATGGCTGAGATATCTTTTGGCATGAAAGGAGAATTCAGGCAACTGAAATAAATTAATTTTGCCCTGCTCCACTGCATTGCAGGGTCCTTGCAGAAAATGGCAAATGAACTTATGAGCATTCAATCAAAAGCACCAGTTAAACGGTTACTCAGAAGCAAAGCAAAGGCCAATACCATTTCATTTATGTATTTAATTTATGCATACTTTGATTACAGGGTTGGGAAACTGGTGTTGGCTTATTTTTATTGGAGGTCCATAGAGAAAAGCTCTTATGACAGCCATTTAAACATACTTGTTAATCAAAAGAATAAATAAACAACTACAGAATGGTGTACCTTTGAATAGTTGAAAATCAACGATCCGAACGGCCCTTTGTGTGAACCGGGATAATGAAAGCAGTCATTCCGAACCGCACTAATGTTCAAAAATCAGCAAATCATAAACCAGATTCGCTGATTTTTTAACTAAACTTACGAATACAGATTGTAATGCAGGGGGGCAAGCCCCCACACCCCCTACTTTATTATTCTAACTCCAAGGTCGCACTACAGTGGGGAAAGGGTCCACTTCCTGATCCCCACTATAGTGCACTCCGCACCCACATTGCCGAATCTGTAATGAGCGAATGTCAATGTACATTCGCTCATTGCACATTCGATCCATTTATATTCAGCTATCTGAAATCTTGAAAACTTACTTCCGAACAATCTACTTTCGACTACTGGACTTACAACTATTCAAAGGTAAACCTATAGAATACACCAACAAGTCATGCATAGTTATGACCCCAAGGTCTGTGCAGCACAACAACAAATGACACACAGCAACAGTTCAGCCGTAACACAGTAACAAGTCGTGACCAACTGTGTGATACAGCAATGAATCATGTACAGTAACAACTCAACAGTAACATAGTAACAAGTTTTGCCAAACTGTGTGGTACAGCAATGAATCATTCACACTGACAGTTCAACATTAACATAGTAGCAAGTTGTGTCCAACTGTGTTGTACAGTAATGAATCATAAACAGTAACAGTTCAACAGTGATATAGTACAGCAATGACTCAGTCAAAGTAACACTGTATCAAGAAAGCAGTTGTGTGGTACAGTAATGAATTATACACAGTAGCAGCCCAACAGTAACATAGTAACAAGTTGTGAGGAACTGTGTGATACAGCAATGAATAATACACAGTAACAGTTCAACAGTAACGAGTTGTGACCAGCTGTGAGGTACAGCAATGAATCATACACAGTAACAGTCCAACAATAACATAGTAACAAGTTGTGACCAGCTGTGTGCTACTTCAATGAATCATATATAGTAACAGTAACACAGTACAGCAATTACTCATTTAAAGTAACACTGTAACAAGTAAGCAACTGCGTGGTACAGCAATGATTCATACACAGTAACAGCCCAACAGTAACATAGTAGCAAGTTGTGACTGTATGATACAGCAATGAATCATGTACAGTAACAGTTCAACAGTAACATAGTAATAAGTTGTGACCAACTGTGTTGTACAGTAATGAATCATACACAGTAGCAGTCAAACAGTAACATAGTAACAAGTTGTGAAGAACTGTGTAATACAGCAATGAATCATGCACAGTAACAGACCAACAGTAACATAGTAACAAGTTGTGACCAACTGTGTGGTACAACAATGAATCATACACAATAACAGTTCAATAGTAACATAGTAACAAGTTGTGACCAACTGTGTTGTACAGTAATGAATCGTACACAGTAGCAGTCCATCATTAACACCGTAACAAGTTGTGACCATCTGTGCGGTACAGCAATGAATCATTCACAATAACCGTTCAACCGTAACATAGTAACAAGTTGTAAGCAACTGTGTAGTGCAACAATTACTCATTTAAAGTAACACTGTAACAAGTAACCAACTGTGTGGTATAGCAATGAAGCATGTACAGTAACAGTGCAAGCAAAAGTGTAGGAGATTTAGTTATTATTTAATTACTTTTTGTTCACCAGGTAGGTGCACTGCCTTATGGCTCACAACTCAAGCTGAAAGAGCAGAAAATACATTTTGGTCTTTCTAATCAAAAATATTATATACAGAATGAATACTGAGCAAAATTCAGAACATAATTGTAAGATTTAATGTGGGGTAAACTTATAAGACCAGTCAGAGTGCACTGAGGAAAAAAAATGTGTGAATGTATGTGTGTGTGTGTGTGTGTGTGTGTGTGTGTGTATATATATATATATATATATATATATATATATATATATATATATATGTATACTGTTCCCCTTCAAAACATCTAAAACCCATAATATCTAAAATCATAACATCAAAACTATAACATCTAAAACCCATAACATCGAATGCCATAACATCTAAAATGTGTATCACAACATTGAACACTACAAATCACATGAAAATAACATCCGTTCCACATATAATGATACCAAACTAGCAAACACACTTTTTACTGCGTTTCTGCAGGTGGGCATGCCATGTGGGTGGCTCTGACCCCCCCCCCTCATCCCTCGTAAATTAAATATACCAACTCCGAAATCACACTACAGTGGAAAAAATTAAATTTCCTAACCCCACTGTATCATGATCACCATAAAGAATGCACACATAATGTCTATATCACTTACCTGTATGGCCTAAAAAACACATACAGAGTGGCAAAATAAACACTATATAAATAGTATAAATTCCTACACTATATAAATAATAACTATAAAAATAAAAACTACATTTCATAGTGATACCACAAGATTAACAAATCAAAGAGGGTAAGAGGTTGGCAAAATGGTTAAGGTGTTTGCATTACAAATACAAAGTATGGGGTTTGATTCTCACAAGGGCTAATTGGGTAGGCTTAAAATGGCCCATAAGGGTAATTAGCCTAGTCCTAATCTATGAAACTATAACATTGACATGTTTGATGATACACTATTACATATTATACATTTTCGATGTTATGAGTTTTAGATGTTATGGTCTCGATGTTTTGATTTTAGAAGTTATGAGTTTTAGATGTTTTGAAGGGGAACTATATATATATATATATATATATATATATATATAAATAACATATATATTAATATATATATATATATATATATATATATATATATATATATATATATATATATATACAGAGAGACATCGCAGTGCGGGTGCTGCGGTAGCAGTGTCGCCTCACAGTAAGATGCTGTCTGCTTCGATTCTCAGCTAGAGAGCCTTCTGTGTGGAGACATGCGTGAATGGGGATACCTTCGTTGAAGGTTGTGCATCAGAGCTGGTAACTCAGCACATAAAAATCAACTACCAACCATTAGCGGACCGGAGTTCCGCTGTGGCAAACCCTAACCGGGAAAAGCCGAAAGACACAAATATATATAGAGACACACACACATATATAAAGGAAGTTTAGAAATGCATAGACTACACCTCTTCCATACATATAATACACAAACCCCTCTATACACGTTCATAGGTGCATAGGTTCATACTAGGCTATCTGCCCGAGGGCATTTATAAGCCTAGCCCATAGTTTTGTGGCTTACGCCACCCCTTTAGTTTGGAGAAACTATGCCCATTATTTTGCTGTGCCTCTGTCGAGCAGTGACACTGAGGTAACCCCTGGGGTGTATCTGCGATCTCCCATCCATTGGTCAAGATTCCTCTTGAACAAGGCCAGCGAGGTGCTCTGCCTCACATAAACCGGGATTTTGTTCCACAGCATAGGGAGTCTTTGGGTGATGAATCTATCCCTCCAGCACGTCCTATTAATAACCGTGTCGAGGTTTAAGTCTCCGCCCTTGTGGCTCTGAGGGATCTAGATTTTTCGAGATGAAGCATGTTCATCAAATCTGGGTTTGACATGGCCTTGTATGTCAGGCATAGGTCACCTCTGAGCAAGCGGTAAGCAACTGAATATAACTGGAGTTCTTTCAGTCGGGCAGCATAAGACAGATTTTGAGACCCTTTATCCTTTTGGTGAGGAACTTTTGTGGCCTCTCCAGCTGCTGCAAGTGTCGGGTCAGATACATTCCGAATGGGGCATTGTACTCGATCATTGGTCTGATGAGTGATGAGTATAGGGAGACTATGACTTCCCTTGATCTAGATGTGAATCCCTTCATGATAAGGTGGGCAATGTAGAAGGTCTTCCTAACTACTTTAGCAATATGAGTGTCGAATGAAAGGCTACTGTCAACCTGGGTTCCCAGGTCCCTAATAACTTCTTCTGTGTTCAGGGATTGCCACCTATATGGTAGCTAGGGTAACCTTATTTTTCCCGAAGGGTATGACTATGCATTTCTTGGCATTTAGCTTTAGGCCATGGCTCTGGCACCAGTTATCCATTTCTGTGAGACCCTTCTGAAGGATATCTGTGTCGGATGTGTTTTCAACTACGGCCCAGTTTGCAGTCATCTGCAAACTTTGTCAGCCATAACCCTCCTGTGTTTGCTTGTACTTCAGAAAAGTAGATGCCAAACAAGAGTGGGCCCAGGACTGAGCCCTGTGGGACACCACTTGTGACAGGCTTTGAGTCTGACATGGCGCCAGCAACTCTGACCCTGTGGGTTCTGTCACTCAGCCAGTTTGCAACCCATCTTGTAATGTATGGGTTTACATTTAAGTTGATGAGTTTTTCAATGATACCCGAGTGAGGTATTGTATCAAAAGCCTTCGCCAGGTCTAGGTAGGCTGTATGGACTGCCTTTCCTCGTCAATGGCCTTGGTGACTGTTTCTAAAAAGTCAACCAAGTTTAGAAGGCATGATCTGCCTTTGACAAAGCCAAACTGGGTTGGATCCAAAGTCTGCAAGTTCCCTATGTCTTTATTTTATGAGATCCATTATGATCCTCTCCATGGCTTTGCAGATAAGGCTTGTCAAGCTAATGGGACGGTAATTTCCAGGGTCGGTGGAGGCACCGCCTTTGTGGAGTGGGACCACAGTCGCTGTGCGCCACTCCCTGGGTACATATCCGGAGGTGAGACTAAGATTAAACAGCTGTCCTAACTGTGGGTTTAATTCCTCATTGAGTTCATGGAGCACACAGCCGGGGACACCATCAGGTCCCATGGATGCTGTGTTCTTTGCCTTGGAGAGAGCATTTCTCACCTGGGCGTTAGAGATGTTTGGGGGGCTGCAATCATTTGGTATAGATATCTCTCCTTTAGGGGGGGGGAGAAGTTTGCACTGAACCTTTCAGCCCAGTATGTTGGCAATGTCTGTAGGATCAGTAATCTTCACATCATTTTGAACTAATTCTGAGCATATCTGGGAGTTTCCTCCTAGGTTTCTGACATAGCTAAAGAATGCCTTATGGTTGTCTTTAGAGTCCTTAGCTATTTTTTTCTCAAAATTAGCTTTGGGTGATTTTATGAGAGTTCTTAGCTTTTTACTTATAGTGATCAGCGGTGTCTTACCTTTTAAGGATTTTGCTCTATCTTGTAGTAGCTTTCTCCTTTTGTTGTAGAGTTTGTTTATGGCTGGGGTCCACCAGACTGGATGTTTGCCTTTGGTACAAAGAGTCTTTGTTTTGCTTGGGATTGCCTGATCCATGCAGCCCTGCAGGTGCTGGTAGAAGGCATTTGTAAGTGATTCAGCGGTTTGAGTAATGTTAACCGCCGGCTCAGGGGCCTTAAAGGAGACCACACTAGTCTTTAGAAGTGTGAAGTCGGCTTTCGAGAAGTTCTTTACTGTGGTCTTTTTCATTTCGGTGAGGGCGGATGAGGACCTCCAGCGAGATTAGTTTGTGATCAGATCTCACCAGTGAGGGGTATACTTCCGGCGTTGAACATTGTGCTCCCATGTTCATGATGATGAGATCAAGTATGTTTTCTCCTCTTGTGGGGATGGTGACTAGTTGTTCCATGGCATTTGAGTTTATGAATTCCAGGAACTTTTGGGCTAGAGTGTTTGGGCTTGAGTAGTGTTCCCAGTCTATATTAGGGTAGTTGAAGTCACCTAGTATGATGGTGTTCGAGATACATTTATCCCTCCAGTGTTTTCAGGAAGGCCATATGAGGTTCCTGAGTTTGCGAGGGTGGCCTGTAACATGCTACAAATTGCAGAGCAGTCTTGCCTATGGTTAATTGCACCTGGATGGTTTCCGATGCATTGTGCAATGCCACCAATCTTGAGGTGTGGGTGTCCTTGATGAATATGGATACCCCTCCTCCTTTCTTGGTATTGTCCAGGTTTTGGGGCCGGAACGCATGATATGAGGTAAAACCTGATAGTGCTGGGGTGCTCTCAGGAGCCTTGAACCAGGTTTCTGTCACAGCACGGACATCGATGTTCTCCATACTGAGAAGGGCCTCGAGTGCGTGCATCTTGAGGTTGAGACTTCTGGCATTGAGCAGCATTACCCTTAGTTTTTTTTCTTTGTTTTGTTCTAGGGTGGTAGGTTTAGAATTTGAGCCTTGCCTAAAAAAGGCACTATGGGGTGGCAAGAGCCTTTGCCAAAATCTGGAATCCCAGGGGTGACAAGTGCAAGCCGTCCCTTGCGAAGCAGCGTGGCTTGTCCAGCATGTCATCCCAGGCAGACAGACATTGGATCCCCTTTGAATGACACCAGAGTTTAAGCCAATTGTTAAAGCTGATCATCTTATCTCTGTATTGTGGCATCATTCTTGGTGAAGGTAGGATACTGCTCAAGGTCAGGGTCATACCTGCTTGGGCTACATAATCAGAGAGCTCCTCTATGTCTCTTTTCATGTAGTCCAAGGAGGTACGTCTCAGGTCGTTAACACCAGCGTGGACAATGATTGAGTCGTACTTGTACCTGCTGTTGAGAGACCTGAGTGCATGCGTTATGTGGCGGATTCTAGCACCCGACAGACAGCTTACTGTGACCTTCTCCTTACTCAGTCTGGTGAGCGGGACGTCAGTGTGTCTGACTATGGAGTCACCAATGACTAGTGTGTCTGGCATTGTGTTTGGCCTTAAGGGCTGTGACTGCTTGACACTCTGACTGTGTGGTCTATGTGTTGCAGGTGTTGTGTTCTGAGGTGGTAGTTGTTTGGGTGTCTGCTTTGGTGGCCTCTGCTGTTTTGGTAGATTTTTGATCAGAGCCTCCGAGTATGTCTTTGTGTGTTTATGTGTATGATTTGAGGTTGTGATGGTATTATGTGAGACTGGGTCTATAGTGTGTGTGGTTACCTTCTCCTCCTGTCTGGTCTTGCCAGTCCTATGTTGAGAGAGCTCAGCCTCCAGTTTGGCCGTATAGTTGCATCTCTCGCATGTATTTGTGTTTTGTGGGAGGAGGAGAGGGTTGTCTGTGTACATGAGGCAATTGTAACATTGCCTCAATATTCCCAGGTTCACCAGCTGAGCAGGAGAGGACATTAGCAACTGATCCCTCGACATGCTAGAAGGAATAGACAGAAAAACTTAAGAAAAGGTTCTGGGGGATGTGGGTGACCGAGAAATGGGGTTTGCTTTTTTGGGGTACTTTCTATAACAAGAGTGCTGTATCGAGGTGATAAGTACTGTAGGAGCAAGTGCTTCGCTATACAGATAGAGAATAGTCTACTTGGGAGTCAAGTAGAGATAATTTATAGTTGTAGGATACACTAAATAGGACAGTAGTATACTTTGAGGAAATATATGTGTATAAAATGTCACATTAAGAGACTGAGCCAGGTTTCATAAATGTATTCTGTTATTCATGACATGTAAAGGTAAGTTAACTTTAAGTTAAGAAGGGCATACAAGACAGAAATAGTAAATAGTGTGGGAAGAAATTGCCAGAGAATTGTTATGGCTAGGCTTGTATAGGCCCTAGGGCCGATAGCCTAGTACCAACCTATGAACCTTACCATAGTCATGGGAGCAGTTGCAGGTATATTCTGTAAAGGACTGCTCTTTAAGTGTATCTCTGAAACATTTAATGGTTTCTTGAGTTTTGTTGTCAGTTCGCAGGTGGCTCCATGTAGCAGGTAGGCTCTCTCATCTGCAGCAATTTTAAATGGAGGGCATACAAGACAGAAATTGTTATCCTGTGTCTTTCTGCGTTTAGGAGGGTTGCATTGTAAAGGTAGTGTCACTCATGGGGGGCAGTCAACATGCTTTAGAACCTTGTAAATTAGAGTGTTTAGAAGAAAAGTGGCCCTGTGGGGCACTGAAAGCCATTTACACAATAGTATGATCTGTTCCACAGGAATGAACTTGGCTTTGTATGATCTGTTCCACAGGAATGAACTTGGCTTATGTGCAATAACACAAAACATTGATGCTGGGCATGAAACAGTGTTTCTAAGACCAATATTGTCCAAACACCAGCAGAAAAATATATACCTTTATAGTAGCAGTCTTCTTCTTCTTCTTCTTCGTTCGGCTTTTTCCCGGTTAGGGGTCACCACAGTGGGTCACCTGTTTGCTCATGATTGGCAATGAAGTTTTACAGTGTCAAGTTGCCAGCCTGGCACCCAACCTTCCACAGAAGGCACACACACACACTCACACCTAGGGCCAATTTAGAGTGTCCAATCCACCTACAGCATGTCTTTGGGATGTGGGAGGAAACCGGAGCACCCAGAGGAAACCCACGCAACCACAGGGAGGACATGCAGACTCCGCACAGAAGGCACCCCAGCCAAGGATCGAACCCGAGAACCTCTTGCTGTGAGGTGGCAACGCTAAGCTTTTAAATCTAGAAATGACTAAGCTGCCTCCATTTTCACATACTTTGTCCAATATGGTGCCTTTATGAAGTAATTTCAAAGGTCAGACCTTGCTAATTAAGTACCAGTTGTGCTACACATAGTGTTAGGTAATACTGTGGGAAAAAAAGAAACATCTGAGATCTGGGTGTTTTGCAATGCAGATGCCTCCTATCAATAGCTTGGTATGTTTTGTAAAAAGATAATATTTATAATTATAAATTGATAGGAGCTGCCTTATAAGATCTGCAGAATGTTATTGTACCTCACAGGTAACAATGGATTAAACATTTATTAGAAATGTGTCAGCAAAGTCATTTATAAGATAACACTGGCATCAGTCCTGCAAAATGGTAGATAAGGCACAGTAAGTCTCAGGAAGACAATGCAAGTTTTTTGTATATGACATACCTCTGCCCTGTCCCCATACCTGATATGCAACGATATGCCAACATCCGACAATTTTATCACAGACTGTAGCTGCAGTCTCACCAGTGAGGGCTATCAGTCCTCAATAAAAACCCATCCCCCCTCCCTTCTGGGATAGGTGAGAGTGAAAATTATTGTTCCCTTTTCATTTCCTCATGCTGACTCCTCAGGTGATCACCTTTCTAGTAGAAGCCAGGTGGCCTGGGTCATAATCGGGGGTCAGTCCCTCTGTGCCACAGAGGTAGCAAATGAAACTGAATTTTGAAGATCTGTTTCTCTTTAGTCTTTGTAGTTACTGGAGTACTCCTGAGGTCATGTTATGAATGTACTTGCAGGTAGATTCAGTAAAGAGATGCTCTTAAAGTGCCTCTTTGAAGTTTTCTAGATGTTTGATGTCTGTAGGCAGGTGGTTCCAGGAAGCAGGCAGAGGTGTACAGATGAAAGGCAGCAAAAAAAGTTAATTTATGGGTGTGATATTAATAGTTTTAGTTTCTCATGTTACAGTACCCAGACTGAATATAGCAGAATGAATAAACTAGCTTAGTTAGAGTTGGGTCTGCGTGTTTTAGGGACATGACAAATCTTCAGCAGTCTGTGCTATTTATGCGATGAAAAGGATTGACAGTGAACGAGTGAACACAATAAACAAGTAAAGGAGAATAACAATTTCTTCCATGGCAGAAAAGCAATGTGTCATTTGGTGAGACATCAGGAAAAGAAATGCATTATTTACTACAGGCTGCCATTACGGAACTTAGAATTAAAAAAAAAAAGAGCAGAGATAGCAGTGCACCAAACATTAAAATGTGCACAAGCTGTATGTAGCCAAGTCCCATGTTAGTCCTCTCCACGCTGAATTTAAATGTTTGCACCTAAAAGGGCATATCTGCACCCTACAGATGTGACACCTACGGTTTCATCTGCTCTGCTTTTCCATTCCTACCCCTACGTTCTACGAGCCGTTATCTGCTTAGTCATGTTCCTAGACAGACTCTCAAAGGGACTGAGTCAGATGATGGCTGGGATTAACAAATCCTCCCTGGAACAGAGTCAGTTTATGACTAGGATTAACAACGTCTCCAGGGAGCACACATAGTTGATGGCTGGGATTAACAGCTTTAGCACCATGATGAAGAGAATGTTTCTTTGGATGTCACAAAGAGAGTTTACATGTCCCACTGAAAGGTCAGCTACTGAGGCAGAACAGGGTTATTACTACTTTCACCTGTAAAACAGTTTTTAGTTTTGCTGAGTTTCATTTTTCCTTGTTTTCTCTCACTACCATTATGTTTCATCTTCCTCCACTTTTGTGTGATGGCACACCAGGACCATTGATTTGTACCTGTCTCAAAGAAATGTAAGTCATGCAGGTGTATGTTCTCAAATTCTCCCCTAGAAATCACTTGTGGAAAGAGAAATTCCACTAAATATTAGACTGTGGTAATAAATAATGATAATAACTGTTTTGTTTTTATTTTTTATTAAATAAATACATAAACCAAGGATGACTGCAGCTTAAATCAAAAGAACCCATTATCTTTATAAAATGTGGGAATTCTGCAAAACCATGGACTGTGCTATTTATATACAGCAGAGTTTGTTTCGAGGTAAAATCATTTCCTTACTTCAACAAAGTATTTCAACAATACCTTAAAGGTACATATAAGCATCTGATAATTTGTCACTTTAAATGATTACTTGTTCCTGTTGGAACCTGATGGTCCTTACAAACACACACACACACACACACACACATCATCATCATTTTACACGTGTCTGATGATAATGTGTGTGTGTGTGTGTGTGTGTGTGTGTGTGTGTGTGTGTGTGTATGCATTCGCACATGTGCATGGATACACACATGCACACACACACACGCACACACGCACACACACACACACACACACACACACACACACACACACACACACACACACACACACACATATATATACACACACACACACACACACACACACACATATATATATATATATATATATATATATATATATATATATATATATGGTTTCACTTCATAATCTCGAATTACTGAAATCTAAAATTTCAGTAACCCGAGAATATAAAATCTAACCATTCACAATACCTAAACCCAAAATCCCGAATCACACAATCACGAACATACATACACCATACAGCACATAACACACACACAATTCCACCCACAGCACACAAACCACACAACCCTACACTACATATAAGCACCCCCTACTTATATATACCAACTCCGAGGTCGCATATAACTTAAAAAAAAAAAAAAAACTCACACCACGCCATACTGCACTCACTCGCACACAAATACACATCACACATACACAAACACCAACAAATCTAACACTCACACTCACACTTACACCTCCCTACCCTTACCCACACACACAATATACAAAAACACATGCAAACACTCATGCACCTGCAATCTCAGGCACCATAACACTACACGCGGCGCACCGAAAATGCATAAGCGCGGATTTGAGATATTCGAATTCGCTCTTAACCACTTTCGGCATTCTGGTTTTAGGCTTCATGGTCTCGGGTTACTGAAATTCGAGATTTCAGTAACTCAAGATTATGAAATGAAACAATATCTATATATATATAGAGAGAGAGAGATAGAGAGAGAGAAAGAGTATGTACACATATATGAGTGTGTGCTTACATGTGTGCATGTGTACGTGTGTATATATTCAGAGTGTCTACTATGTGTGTGTGTATGAATGTGGTATGAGCTCTGTGTATCGATCTGTCATATGCGTGTGTCTGAGCTGCTGATTGTGCATGTATGTTTCTGTGCATATGTATTCTGAGTATAAATATATGCCTGTACATAAGTGGAATTGTGTTTGTGCATGCATGCATGTTTGTGTTGTCAGTGGTATGTATGTCTGAGTGTATCCCTGTGCTGTTGCATTCCTGTGTTTCTGTATCATCTGACTGCTTATGACATTTTTTTTTTTAATTTCGCCTTGGATTTCTAATACTATGATGGGAATGGACCCCATTCCTAAGTCAAAGTACGATTAAAGTTCATGAAATCAGTATTGTTTCAATATTTGATGTCAGACAGTAATGCTCTTCGCAGCACCCGCAATGTGCCCAGTAATGACTCCTTCTGCAATTCATATGGGGTTACATGGATTGGTAATGTATCTAAATACAGTTGTAAATTCTTTTTCATAAGACCCGTTGCTCCTACTACTATTGGAACTGTCTCGGTATCTTTCTTCCACATGACTCTCATTTCTACCTGCAGATACTGGTATTTTATGACTTTGTCTCTCTCTGTATGCAAGAAACTGTAGTCACTGGGTGTGGCAGTTTCAATGATCAATGCTACTTTTGTCTTCTTTTCTTGGACCAATATATCCATTTTTCTAGCATCTATCTTTTGAACTGTTGGTAATGGGTGATACCATGTGATATAAACTTCATCATTTTCTATGATGCTTTGTGGTTCATGTTTCCAGTGTTTTTCAGCCACTTTGATACCATAATGTTTGCACACTCTCCAGTGTAACAATCTTGCCACATTATTATGCCTTTCAGTATACAGTCCTTCTGCCATTAGTGTCGCAGCCAGCAACAAGGTGTATGACTGTTTCCAATTCAGTTTTACAAAACCTACATTTGTCTGCTTCTCCCACATGTTCAATGGACTTTGTAAACCAGCGTGTACATATCCCACTATCTTGGGCTGCCAATATTAACCTTTCATCTCTTGGTTTGCATTTGCTTCTCCTTAACCATTCCTGTGTTTGTTCTTGATCAACATGAGGGTCTTCCAGAACTTTTCTATACTTGCAACTATATTTATGTTTTTCCCACATTTCTTGCCTTCTCATCTGGTCTTTCACCTTATATTCTTTCTTTTGTTTTTTAGCACATTCAGTTGCTGCCTGGTTTTTATCCACTTCTGGTCTGATTTCCATTCCTGCTTGATGTCGATATGCTTCTGCTAAATTAAGCAGAGACGTCATCTTAGATTTATTCTCCTCATGTTTCAAAACTTTCACCACATTTGGATCTTGTGAGGTCAGTAGATATGTGAACTTTCACCACATTTGGATCTTGTGAGGTCACTAGATATGTGTAGAGTCCCATGATTGCAGATCTATACATGTAATCAATTTCAAGGAGGCCCATCCCTCCTTCAGAACGGGGGATATATAATCTTGGTATACACTGATTTTTATAAATCATTTGGTGAGCATGAAGCATCATTCTTGTTTTAATATCCAATCTATTCAACACTTTTTGGGGCCAATCAATCGCTCCAAAACTGTAAGTTAGGACAGGAAGAGCAAACTGATTTATAGCTTGGATCTTGTTCCTAGATGTCAAGGCTATTCTCGGGATTAATTTAAGTCTTCTAAACTATTTCTTACTGAGTTTTATTCACATTTGTTCATGTTTTATTGCTGATCCTTCATCAATTCCCAAGTATTTATACAATCCCTCTTGCTCAAGTTCTTTTATATCACATTCTTGTCCCAAACTGATGTTTTTCTGGTGCTGCAATTTTCCTGCTGTAAAGGTTGCTTTTGCACATTTATCAAGACCAAATAACATTCTAATATCATTTGAAAAAGTTTTGACAACCTGCAGCTGTGCTTTCAGTTCCTCAGCTGATGAGCTATACAGTTTTAAATCATCAACAAAGAGAAGATGAGAAGTCATTAGACTTTTTGTTTTCTAGGAGCCAAATTGTAAATATGGTATTAGATAGTGCTAGGATGGTGTTAGATAGTGCTAGGGTATGGTGGTAGATAATGTGAGGATATGGTATTAGATAGTGCTGAGATATGGTACTAGATAGTGCTAGGATATGGTATTAGATAGTGCTAGGATATGGTGTTAGATAATGTGAGGATATGGTATTAGATAGTGCTGAGATATGGCACTAGATAGTGCTAGGATATGGTATTAGATAATGCTAGGATATGGTGTTAGTGCTGGGATATGGTGTTAGACAGTGCTAGGATATGGGATTAGTGCTAGGATATGGTGTTAGATAGTGCTAGGATATGGTGTTAGTGCTGGGATATGGTGTTAGATAGTGCTAGGATATTGTATTAGATAGTGCTGAGATATGTTCTTAGTGCTGGGATATGGTCGTAGTGCTGGGGTATGGTCTTAGTACTAGGGTATTGTGTTAGATAGTGCTAGGGTATTGTGTTAGATAGTGCTAGGGTATTGTGTTAGATAGTGTGAGGATATGGTATTAGGTAGTGCTAGAATGGTATTAGAAAGTGCTAGAATGGCATTAGTGCTAAGGTATGGTGTTAGATAGTTCTAGGATATGGTATTAGATAGTGCTAGGATGTGGTATTTGATAGTGCTAGGGTATGGTATTAGATAGTGCTAGGGTATGGTGTTAGATAGTGCTAGGATGGTGTTAGATAGTGCTAAGGATATGGTGTTAGATAGTGCTGGGATATGGTATTAGTGCTGGGATATGGTGTTAGATAGTGCTGGATATGGTATTAGATAGTGCTAGGATATGGTGTTAGATAGTGTGAGGATATGGTATTAGATACTGTTAGGATGGTGTTAGATAGTGCTAGGATGTGGTATTTGATAGTGCTAGGGTATGGTATTAGATAATGCTAGGATATGGTATTAGATAGTGCTGTGATATGGTATTAGATAGTGCTAGGATATGGTATTACATAGTGTTAGGATATGGTATTAGTGCTACGATATGGTGTTAGATAGTGTGAGGATGGTGTTAGATAGTGCTAGAATGGTATTAGGTAGTGCTAGAATGGTGTTACAGAGTGCTAGGCTATAGTGTTATATAGTTCTAGGATATGGTATTAGATAGTGCTAGGATATGGTATTAGTGCTGGGATATGGTGTTAGATATTGCTGGTATATGGTGTTAGTGCTGGGATATGGTATTAGATAGTGCTAGGATATGGTGTTAGGTAGTTCTAGGATATGGTATTAGATAGGGCTAGAATGGTATTAGAAAGTGCTAGAATGGCATTAGTGCTAAGGTATGGTGTTAGATAGTTCTAGGATATGGTATTAGATAATGCTAGGATATGATATTAGATAATGCTAGGATATGGTATTAGATAGTGCTAGGGTATGGTATTAGGTAGTGCTAGAATGGTGTTACAGAGTGCTAGGGTATGGTGTTAGATAGTGCTAGGGTATTGTGTTAGATAGTGCTGGGATATAGTGTTAGATAGTATGAGGATATGGTATTAGATAGTGCTAGAATGGTATTAGAAAGTGCTAGAATGGCATTAGTGCTAAGGTATGGTGTTAGATAGTTCTAGGATATGGTATTAGATAGTGCTAGGATGTGGTATTTGATAGTGCTAGGGTATGGTATTAGATAGTGCTAGGGTATGGTGTTAGATAGTGCTAGGATGGTGTTAAATAGTGCTAAGGATATGGTGTTAGATAGTGCTGGGATATGGTATTAGTGCTGGGATATGGTGTTTGATAGTGCTGGATATGGTATTAGATAGTGCTAGGATATGGTGTTAGATAGTGTGAGGATATGGTATTAGATAGTGTTAGGATGGTGTTAGATAGTGCTAGAATGGCATTAGTGCTAAGGTATGGTGTTAGATAGTTCTAGGATATGGTATTAGATAGTGCTAGGATGTGGTATTAGATAGTGCTAGGATATGGTGTTAGATAGTGTGAGGATATGGTATTAGATAGTGTTAGGATGGTGTTAGATAGTGCTAGGGTATGGTGTTAGATAGTGCTAGGATGGTGTTAGATAGTGCTAAGGATATGGTGTTAGATAGTGCTGGGATATGGTATTAGTGCTGGGATATGGTGTTAGATAGTGCTGGATATAGTATTAGATAGTGCTAGGATATGGTGTTAGATAGTGCTAGGATGGTGTTAGATAGTGCTAAGGATATGGTGTTAGATAGTGCTGGGATATGGTATTAGTACTGGGATATGGTGTTAGATAGTGCTGGATATGGTATTAGATAGTGCTAGGATATGGTGTTAGATAGTGTGAGGATGGTGTTAGATAGTGCTGGATATGGTATTAGATAGTGCTAGGATATGGTGTTAGATAGTGTTAGGATGGTGTTAGATAGTGCTGGATATGGTATTAGATAGTGCTAGGATATGGTGTTAGATAGTGTTAGGATGGTGTTAGATAGTGCTAGGGTATGATACTAGATAGTGCTAGGATGTGGTATAAGATTGTGCTGAGATATGGTGCTATTGCTGGGGTATGGTCTTAGTGCTGGGGTATGGTCTTAGTGATGGGGTATGGTCTAAGTGATGGGGTATAGTCTTAGTGATGGGGTATAGTCTTAGTGATGGGGTATGGTCTTAGTGCTGGGATATGGTGTTAGATAGTGCTAGGGTATTGTGTTAGATAGGGCTGGGATATGGTGTTAGATAGCGCTGGGATATGGTGTTAGGCAGTTCTATGATATGGTATTAGATAGTGTGAGCATATGGTATTAGATAGTGCTAGAATGGTATTAGGTAGTGCTAGAATGGTGTTACAGAGTGCTAGGCTATAGTATTATATAGTTCTAGGATATGGTATTAGATAGTGCTAGGATATGGTATTAGTGCTGGGATATGGTTTAGATATTGCTGGTATATGGTGTTAGTGCTGGGATATGGTATTAGATAGTGCTAGGATATGGTGTTAGGTAGTTCAAGGATATGGTATTAGATAGGGCTAGGATATGGTGTTAGATAGTGCTAGGATATGGAATTAGATAGTGCTAGGATATGGTATTAGATAATGCTAGGATATGATATTAGATAATGCTAGGATATGGTATTAGATAGTGCTAGGGTATGGTATTAGGTAGTGCTAGAATGGTGTTACAGAGTGCTAGGGTATGGTGTTAGATAGTTCTAGGATATGGTATTAGATAGTGCTAGGATATGGTATTAGTGCTGGGATATGGTGTTAGATATTGCTGGTATATGGTGTTACTGCTGGAATATGGTATTAGATAGTGCTAGGATATGGTATTAGATAGTGCTAGGATATGGTATTAGATAGTGCTAGGATATGGTATTAGATAATGCTAGGATATGATATTAGATAATGCTAGGATATGGTATTAGATAATGCTAGGATATGGTATTAGATAGTGCTAGGGTATGGTATTAGGTAGTGCTAGAATGGTGTTACAGAGTGCTAGGGTATGGTGTTAGATAGTTCGAGGATATGGTATTAGATAGTTCTAGGATATGGTATTAGTGCTGGGATATGGTGTTAGATATTGCTGGTATATGGTGTTAGTGCTGGGATATGGTATTAGAAAGCGCTAGGATATGGTGTTAGATAGTGCTAGGATATGGTATTAGATAGTGCTAGGTATGGTATTAGATAGTACTAGGATATGGTATTAGATAGTGCTAGGGTATGGTATTAGATAGTGTTAGGGTATGGTATTAGATAGTGCCAGGATATGGTATTAGATAGTGCTAGGGTATGGTATTAGATAGTGCTAGGATATGGTATTAGATAGTGCCAGGATATCGTGTTAGATAGTGTGAGGATATGGTATTAGGTAGTGCTAGGATGGTGTTAGAAAGTGCTAGGGTATGGTGTTAGATAGTGCTAGGGTATGGTGTTAGATAGTTCTAGTATATGGTATTAGATAGTGCTAGAATGGTATTAGATAATGCTAGGGATATGGTGCTAGATAGTGCTGGAATATGGCATTAGATAGTGCTAGGATATGGTGTTAGGTAGTTCTAGGATATGGTATTAGATAGTGCTAGGATATGGTGTTAGATAGTGCTAGGATATAGTATTAGATAGTGCTAGTATATGGTATTAGATAATGCTAGGATATGGTATTAGATAATGCTAGGATATGGTATTAGATAGTTCTACGATATGGTATTAGATAGTGCTAGGATATGGTATTAGATAGTGCTAGGATATGGTATTAGATAGTGCTAGGGTATGGTATTAAATAGTGCTAGGGTATGGTATTAGATAGTGCTTGGATGTGGTATTAGATAGTGCTAGGTTATGGTTTTAGATATTGCTGGGATATGGTGTTAGATATTTCTGGGATATGGTGTTAGATATTGCTGGGATATGGTGTTAGATATTGCTGGGATATGGTGTTGGTGCTGGGATATTGTATTAGATAGTGCTGGGATATGGTATTAGATAGCGCTAGGATATGGTGTTAGTGCTAGGATATGGTATTAGATAGCGCTAGGATATGGTATTAGATAGTGCTAGGATATGGTATTAGTGCTGGGATATGGTGTTAGTGCTAGGATATAGTGTTAGCGCTGGGATATGGTATTAGATAGTGCTAGGATATGGTATTAGATAGTGCTAGGATATGGTATTATATAGTGCTAGGGTATGGTATTAGATAGTGTTAGGGTATGGTATTAGATAGTGCTAGGATATGGTATTAGATAGTGTTAGGATATGGCATTAGATAGTGCTAGGGTATGGTGTTAGATAGTGCTAGGATATGGTATTAGATAGTGCTGAGATATGGTATTATATAGTGCTAGGGTATGATATTAGATAGTATTAGGGTATGGTATTAGATAGTGCTAGGATATGGTATTAGATAGTGTTAGGATATGGCATTAGATAGTGCTAGGGTATGGTATTAGATAGTGCTAGGGTATGGTATTAGGTAGTGCTAAAATGGTGTTACAGAGTGCTAGGGTATGGTGTTAGATAGTTCTAGGATATGGTATTAGATAGTGCTAGGATATGGTATTAGTGTTGGGATATGGTGTTAGATATTGCTGGTATATGGTGTTACTGCTGGAATATGGTATTAGATAGTGCTAGGATATGGTATTAGATAGTGCTAGGATATGGTATTAGATAGTGCTAGGATATGGTATTAGATAATGCTAGGATATGATATTAGATAATGCTAGGATATGGTATTAGATAATGCTAGGATATGGTATTAGATAGTGCTAGGGTATGGTATTAGGTAGTGCTAGAATGGTGTTACAGAGTGCTAGGGTATGGTGTTAGATAGTTCTAGGATATGGTATTAGATAGTGCTAGGATATGGTATTAGTGCTGGGATATGGTGTTAGATATTGCTGGTATATGGTGTTACTGCTGGAATATGGTATTAGATAGTGCTAGGATATGGTATTAGATAGTGCTAGGATATGGTATTAGATAGTGCTAGGATATGGTATTAGATAATGCTAGGATATGATATTAGATAATGCTAGGATATGGTATTAGATAATGCTAGGATATGGTATTAGATAGTGCTAGGGTATGGTATTAGGTAGTGCTAGAATGGTGTTACAGAGTGCTAGGGTATGGTGTTAGATAGTTCTAGGATATGGTATTAGATAGTTCTAGGATATGGTATTAGTGCTGGGATATGGTGTTAGATATTGCTGGTATATGGTGTTAGTGCTGGATATGGTATTAGAAAGCGCTAGGATATGGTGTTAGATAGTGCTAGGATATGGTATTAGATAGTGCTAGGGTATGGTATTAGATAGTACTAGGATATGGTATTAGATAGTGCTAGGGTATGGTATTAGATAGTGTTAGGGTATGGTATTAGATAGTGCCAGGATATGGTATTAGATAGTGCTAGGGTATGGTATTACATAGTGCTAGGATATGGTATTAGATAGTGCCAGGATATCGTGTTAGATAGTGTGAGGATATGGTATTAGGTAGTGCTAGGATGGTGTTAGAAAGTGCTAGGGTATGGTGTTAGATAGTGCTAGGGTATGGTGTTAGATAGTTCTAGGATATGGTATTAGATAGTGCTAGGATATGGTGTTAGATAGTGCTAGGATATAGTATTAGATAGTGCTAGTATATGGTATTAGATAATGCTAGGATATGGTATTAGATAATGCTAGGATATGGTATTAGATAGTTCTACGATATGGTATTAGATAGTGCTAGGATATGGTATTAGATAGTGCTAGGATATGGTATTAGATAGTGCTAGGGTATGGTATTAAATAGTGCTAGGGTATGGTATTAGATAGTGCTTGGATGTGGTATTAGATAGTGCTAGGTTATGGTTTTAGATATTGCTGGGATATGGTGTTAGATATTTCTGGGATATGGTGTTAGATATTGCTGGGATATGGTGTTAGATATTGCTGGGATATGGTGTTGGTGCTGGGATATTGTATTAGATAGTGCTGGGCTATGGTATTAGATAGTGCTAGGATATGGTGTTAGTGCTAGGATATGGTATTAGATAGCGCTAGGATATGGTATTAGATAGTGCTAGGATATGGTATTAGTGCTGGGATATGGTGTTAGTGCTAGGATATAGTGTTAGCGCTGGGATATGGTATTAGATAGTGCTAGGATATGGTATTAGATAGTGCTAGGATATGGTATTATATAGTGCTAGGGTATGGTATTAGATAGTGTTAGGGTATGGTATTAGATAGTGCTAGGATATGGTATTAGATAGTGTTAGGGTATGGTATTAGATAGTGTTAGGGTATGGTATTAGATAGTGCTAGGATATGGTATTAGATAGTGTTAGGATATGGCATTAGATAGTGCTAGGGTATGGTGTTAGATAGTGCTAGGATATGGTATTAGATAGTGCTGAGATATGGTATTATATAGTGCTAGGGTATGGTATTAGATAGTGTTAGGGTATGGTATTAGATAGTGCTAGGATATGGTATTAGATAGTGTTAGGATATGGCATTAGATAGTGCTAGGGTATGGTATTAGATAGTGCTAGGGTATGGTATTAGGTAGTGCTAGAATGGTGTTACAGAGTGCTAGGGTATGGTGTTAGATAGTTCTAGGATATGGTATTAGATAGTGCTAGGATATGGTATTAGTGCTGGGATATGGTGTTAGATATTGCTGGTATATGGTGTTACTGCTGGAATATGGTATTAGATAGTGCTAGGATATGGTATTAGATAGTGCTAGGATACGGTATTAGATAGTGCTAGGATATGGTATTAGATAATGCTAGGATATGATATTAGATAATGCTAGGATATGGTATTAGATAATGCTAGGATATGGTATTAGATAGTGCTAGGGTATGGTATTAGGTAGTGCTAGAATGGTGTTACAGAGTGCTAGGGTATGGTGTTAGATAGTTCTAGGATATGGTATTAGATAGTTCTAGGATATGGTATTAGTGCTGGGATATGGTGTTAGATATTGCTGGTATATGGTGTTAGTGCTGGGATATGGTATTAGAAAGCGCTAGGATATGGTGTTAGATAGTGCTAGGATATGGTATTAGATAGTGCTAGGGTATGGTATTAGATAGTACTAGGATATGGTATTAGATAGTGCTAGGGTATGGTATTAGATAGTGTTAGGGTATGGTATTAGATAGTGCCAGGATATGGTATTAGATAGTGCTAGGGTATGGTATTAGATAGTGCTAGGATATGGTATTAGATAGTGCCAGGATATCGTGTTAGATAGTGTGAGGATATGGTATTAGGTAGTGCTAGGATGGTGTTAGAAAGTGCTAGGGTATGGTGTTAGATAGTGCTTGGGTATGGTGTTAGATAGTTCTAGTATATGGTATTAGATAGTGCTAGAATGGTATTAGATAATGCTAGGGATATGGTGCTAGATAGTGCTGGAATATGGCATTAGATAGTGCTAGGATATGGTGTTAGGTAGTTCTAGGATATGGTATTAGATAGTGCTAGGATATGGTGTTAGATAGTGCTAGGATATAGTATTAGATAGTGCTAGTATATGGTATTAGATAATGCTAGGATATGGTATTAGATAATGCTAGGATATGGTATTAGATAGTTCTACGATATGGTATTAGATAGTGCTAGGATATGGTATTAGATAGTGCTAGGATATGGTGTTAGATAGTGCTAGGATATAGTATTAGATAGTGCTAGTATATGGTATTAGATAATGCTAGGGGATGGTATTAAATAGTGCTAGGGTATGGTATTAGATAGTGCTTGGATGTGGTATTAGATAGTGCTAGGTTATGGTTTTAGATATTGCTGGGATATGGTGTTAGATATTTCTGGGATATGGTGTTAGATATTGCTGGGATATGGTGTTAGATATTGCTGGGATATGGTGTTGGTGCTGGGATATGGTATTAGATAGTGCTGGGATATGGTATTAGATAGCGCTAGGATATGGTGTTAGTGCTAGGATATGGTATTAGATAGTGCTAGGATATGGTATTAGTGCTGGGATATAGTGTTAGCGCTGGGATATGGTATTAGATAGTGCTAGGATATGGTATTAGATAGTGCTAGGATATGGTATTATATAGTGCTAGGGTATGGTATTAGATAGTGCTAGGGTATGGTGTTAGATAGTGCTAGGATATGGTATTAGATAGTGCTGAGATATGGTATTATATAGTGCTAGGGTATGATATTAGATAGTGTTAGGGTATGGTATTAGATAGTGCTAGGATATGGTATTAGATAGTGCTAGGATATGGTATTATATAGTGCTAGGGTATGGTATTAGATAGTGCTAGGGTATGGTGTTAGATAGTGCTAGGATATGGTATTAGATAGTGCTGAGATATGGTATTATATAGTGCTAGGGTATGATATTAGATAGTGCTAGGGTATGGTGTTAGATAGTGCTAGGATATGGTATTAGATAGTGCTAGGATATGGTATTAGTGCTGGGATATGGTGTTAGATATTGCTGGTATATGGTGTTAGTGCTGGGATATGGTATTAGAAAGCGCTAGGATATGGTGTTAGATAGTGCTAGGATATGGTATTAGATAGTGCTAGGGTATGGTATTAGATAGTGCTAGGATATGGTATTATATAGTGCTAGGGTATGATATTAGATAGTGTTAGGGTATGGTATTAGATAGTGCTAGGATATGGTATTAGATAGTGTTAGGATATGGCATTAGATAGTGCTAGGGTATGGTGTTAGATAGTGCTAGGATATGGTATTAGATAGTGCTAGGATATGGTATTAGATAGTGTTAGGATATGGCATTAGATAGTGCTAGGGTATGGTGTTAGATAGTGCTAGGATATGGTATTAGATAGTGCTGAGATATGGTATTATATAGTGCTAGGGTATGATATTAGATAGTGTTAGGGTATGGTATTAGATAGTGCTAGGATATGGTATTAGATAGTGTTAGGATATGGCATTAGATAGTGCTAGGGTATGGTGTTAGATAGTGCTAGGATATGGTATTAGATAGTGCTGAGATATGGAGTTAGTGCTGGGGTGTGTTGTTAGTGCTGGGGTATTGAGTTAATGCTGGGGTATGGAGTTAGTGCTGGGGTATGGTCTTAGTCCTGGGGTATGGTCTTAGTGCTGGGGTATGGTGTTAGATAGTGCTAGGGTATTGTGTTAGATAGTGCTTGGATATGGTGTTATTGCTGGGATATGGTGGTAGATAGTGCTGGGCTATGGTGTTAGATAGTGTGAGGATATGGTATTAGATAGTGCTAGAATGGTATTAGGTAGTGCTAGAATGGTGTTACAGAGTGCTAGGGTATGGTGTTAGATAGTTCTAGGATATGATATTAGATAGTGCTAGGATATGGTATTAGTGCTGGGATATGGTGTTAGATATTGCTGGTATATGGTGTTACTGCTGGAATATGGTATTAGATAGTGCTAGGATATGGTATTAGATGGTGCAAAGATATGATATTAGATAGTGCTAGGATGTGGTATTAGATAGTGCTAGGGTATGGTATTAGATGGTGCAAAGATATGATATTAGATAGTGCTAGGATGTGGTATTAGATAGTGCTAGGGTATGGTGTTAGATAGTTCTAGGATATGGTATTAGATAGTGCTAGGGTATGGTGTTTGATAGTTCTACGATATGGTATTAGATAGTGCTGAGATATGGTGTTAGATAGTGCTAGGATATGGTATTAGATAGTGCTAGGATATGGTATTAGATAGTGTTATGGTATGGTATTAGATAGTGATAGGGTATGGTATTAGATATTGCTAGGATATGGTATTAGATAGTGCTAGGGTATGGTATTAGATAGTGCTATGATATGGTATTAGATAGTGCTATAATATGCTATTAGATAGTGCTAGGATATGGTATTACATAGTGCTAGGATATGGTATTAGTGCTACGATATGGTGTTAGATAGCATGAGGATATGGTATTAGATAGTGCTAGGATGGTGTTAGATAGTGCTAGGGTATGGTGTTAGTTCTAGGATATGGTATTTGATAGTGCTAGAATGGTATGAGATAGGGATAGGAATATGGTGCTAGGTAGTGCTGGGATATGGTATTAGATAGTGCTAGGATATGATATTACATAGCGCTAGAGTATGGTATTATATAGTGCTAGGATATGGTGTTACTGCTGGAATATGGTATTAGATAGTGCTAGGATATGGTATTAGTGCTGGAATATGGTGTTAGATATTGCTGGGATAAGGTGTTAGATATTGCTGGGATATGGTGTTAGATAGTGCTAGGATGTGGTATCATATAGTGCTAAGATATGGCATTAGATAGTGTGAGGATATGGTATTAGATAGTTCTAGGATATGGTGTTAGTGCTAGAGTATTGTTTTAGATAGTGCTATGGTATGGTGTTAGTGCTAGCTGATGCACAAGCTAGCTGCTTAACTTTGAGTAATACATCACTAGATTGCAGGTAACAGTCCTAGTACTACTTTTATCAGTAAACTTCTGTGTTTTCCAACTCAGATAGACCAGGCCACCATCCACTGCTGCTAGATGGACTATCCCAGTCCTCTTAATGTAAAAAGTACAAAAAAGATTGCACGAGAGAGTATGTTACCACAAATTAACTTTAACAAACTAGCTAGACAAGGCCATTTCAAGTCAGTCATATTAATAGCAAGACAGTTAGAGCAAATGAAGTAATTTCAGCTCTAAATACAGATTACATGCACAAATACAACAAGAAATCAGTAGTCGATCACGAAATTAGCTGGTGGAAGTGCAGTTTTTAAATACAAGTACTTAGCTTGTTCCTGTATGGCACGTGATGCAAGGAAATCACTTTGGAGATCAAAGCGTGGACACCAAGTGTTGCTAAGCTCTATGGGAATTAACAAAGAGCCTCATAAAATCATTTAATTTATACAGGGACTTAAAACAAAGGAAAGTGTGTAGACTCCCTTTAGCAGGGCCAGAATTTCAGGAATACAAAAATACAAAGTAGCAAATTACGCAGTTACACCATCAGTAAAGCTTCTCAAAAGAGCAGTTCTCAGCAATCAGACTGTACAATATCAGAGGAAAATAATTTAAAGTGCAAAAATCAGCAAATAAAGAAGTTACATGAAGTACAAAGTGGTAAGATAATTACTTTGTCTGCCAAGGATGGCAAAAGATTTATTCAGCACCCAATCATCGTGTGGCAAGGATGCTAAGCAGATGGGAGCTTTGTGAAAATGATGAGCTATATTAAACTAGGTTATCTCAAGAGTCATACTTGTTGGTTGAGTCGGCTATCAGTATGGCAGATTTGTGTAAACAATGGGCGATAAAAGTACTTAATTAGCTTACAGAATGGATAGCAGCAATCAGAGGAAGAGGGAGGGGCTTTGGTAGTCAGATTACCATAATGGACGAAAGCCAGAGACACTAGTTTTTAAAATGAAAACATTGAATGGCTGGGAAGGTTAGGGAAAACTTCAAGCTCATATTAAGCCAGACAAATCAGATATCAACCAGACAAATCAGATATCAGCCAGACAAATCAGATTTTACAGCTTGTCCACAATATACAAGGCTAGCGTGTGAGCCAAAATCGCAAGGAAAATGTTTTGGTTCAGTGATATATAGACAAACAAAGACCAGGACAGCAATCCAATTAGTAGATCTGTACAAACCAAAAAAAAAAAAAAACAGATCCAAGAGCTTTTAAAACATGGCCATGCTCCCCACCAAGGCTGATTGTAAATACCACAGCCTCTATTTTTAACAATACTGTCTCAGCTAAAAAACAATAAACAATTTACGTATGCTGATGTAAGAAGCCAGCCACCTGGCAGATACTAGACACTCAGCAGTATAAAGTGATAACGTAAAAGGAGGCTTGGGGCAATTTCTGCAGCTTGGAAGGTGACTGCAATGAAGTCTGAGAACCAATGAATTAACATTAATTTGTAACCTTGCAGAGCAGTAGCATTCTTAAATAAAGACTATGCTAAGAGATGAACCTGTGACCCTTTGTTTTATGTCAGCTCTTAAAATCCACAACTAGATCAAACTAGTCTTTCTTGTTGCTTACGATGACATACAGTAAACCAGGAAGAGTGAGAGTTTATCCAACTTGTACAAAGCTTCTATGAAAAATTATTCATAACTTTAAAGGCTTTAAAAGAAAGCATTCATTTTTCTAGAGTGTTTGATTTAATGGAAGGTGATTTTACTGACTTGTCTTTCACTCCAACATTCACTGGCAAATAGCAGCCATGGAAACACAGGTATTGTGCTATGCAAATCTAGCTGTCAGGATGTAACATTTACATAGAAATAATTTGATTTAGTGCTGGGGATAACATTATGATCATTATATTTACCCTCCTGTTCTGCAAACTGAAGTTAAAAAGTGTTCCCTAGAAATTTAAATGCTTTTTCTCTGGAGCTGAGTCAAAGCAAATTGATGTCCAGACTTATTTCTCCCTGAGAATATGCAGTAATGGAGCTTTTACTTTCTGTTGGCAGATACAATCAACCCTTTAAGAGAAAAGGCTGGGGTGATAGTGCTTCCCTTGCCACCACAGTGGTCTGAAGGGGCATTTTAGGGACATTTAGGATCTGATAGAAGAAGGAAGGAGTAAACAGATGAGCAACTGTACATGGTTAAGAGCAGGACTGAACCCATAAAAGTTTTATAACTTAGTGGTTGCTGGGAAGTTTAGCCAGTGTGTACCACCTTGAATTGTTGTAATGCAGATTACTTTAATATCCACATGAAAGCATGTATGTCCACTCCTAACTTGCAGCATTACTTCTATATGCTGTTTCCCCACTGATGAAGTGGTAAGTACAAATCAAAACAGTAACATGGATACCCAGTTGATGCAAATACTTGTTTGTAAGCAATATATACTGAATATTATTTGTCAGTTTCCGTTTTTCCTTGTGGCAGAACCTTAGAAGCAGAGGTGGAGTTCAGTCATCTGTAAGCTTTCTAGGGTACTTTAACTAGAACCTGTCTGTAAAACAACTGCTCACATTCACAAGATGGTGTAAAGAAATATTCATACTAATATTTGAAGACAAAATACTGAGAACTGCTACTGTGAAGTGCATTTATATATTTGATATGTACTCGTAACTTTGTTGGTGTCAATATTTTTGCAACAGGCTGTCAACAGTTTTTCCTCAAGTAAGAAGTATTGTGAGAAAAAGTCTCCTGTTGCCCAAGGCAGTTGTATGTACATCAGAAAACTCACTTTTTTTAAGGATGTAAAAACATTAGCTGCCATATGTCCTCTTTACATAATGCTTTGAATAAATAACTGCATAGTAACTCTGAGGTCAAAACCTGAAAAGCTCACCATTGCTATGAAGCCGTCCTTGAGAAAATATTGTTGCTTTGCAGTATTTTTGCAGGAGATATTGACTCCATGCAATAGGGGCATAAAGTCCCGTCAATTACCCAGTTGTCCCAGATTTAGTCAAAATCCCAGGAGCTGGCCAGAGTGATCAGCTGATGCAAGCTCAGCCTTCTCAGGGTGATAGCTGTGGTTCAAAGTAGTGCTTTAATGCCCCCAAGAAGACTGCATGCACCTCAGGACAGTATTCTGTGCCCCACTTTGGCAAAGCCATGTCAGGGCCATAGAGGGGGCAGAAGATTCAAAATTCATTCAGAGTTAGGGCCCTCATGGTTATCTGGAAGATAGCACCTCCTCATACTGGTTGTTACCTCCTTGCTAAAGAGTGAAAAGAACTAGTTAACAGAGACATTTGATTTCTGCCCAGAAGGGAGGAGGAGGCATAGAATGACATGTGCTGCAATGATCAGAGCAATTAGAAGGAGCAAGTGAGTCAGTGAGCTGAGTGGAGAAACTCTGGTGGTAAAAGGATCTTGGGAAAAAAATGTATATATATATATATATATATATATATATATATATATATATATATATATATATAGGGCAAAAAAGGCAGACTCCAAAATATAATAAAGGAAGGGATAGGAGATTCACCAAGTGGGTAGGTCCCATTTCATTTTTAAAAAGAACAGGTTCAGAAAGAAATCCAAAAACTAAAAGTGAACAAGCCAATAAGGTCTCATAGACTGACCCTAGAATTTATGAGGAACTGAGGGAAGAACTCCTTCATGACCTATATGAGGTTATACGTGTACAAAGCACTGAAAAACGGCAGGTGTGTTTAACGTTCATAAGGGCAGAGGTGGGCATAGCCTGAACACTACTGCATATCAGCCTGATTTTATTGGTAAAGGAATCATGGGGTCACTGTTGAAGAGAAGAAATGTTGGAATATTTGAAATCTAATACACACTCTGCACAAGCTACTGAGGTTTCATAGGTGGATGGCCACACCTGAGAAAGCTAGTAATATTATTAATCAAGAAGATAACTAAGGCAATGTATACAGGAGAGGATTGTAGATGAGCTTTGTTTAATGTTTAGCAAGGCATTTGATAAGTAGTACAGGCAAAGTTATTGGGCACATCAAAAGATTTGGAATGCACTCTAGAATGATAGTATACTGGTAAAATACTGAAAAATCTGTCATGTGCAGGACCATAGTAAATGGAGTTTGCTCAGATTAAATTATGGCCACCAGTGGTATAACACAGAAGGCAGTACTGCTGCTAGTACTTTTCAGTGTCTATGTAAATTATATTGCAGAAAGCATGGACAGAAATTGTGCATGTTGTTAATGAGACAAATATATGAAATAGGATCTAGAACACAGCAATAAGCAGAGTCATAAAAAGATTAAATAATACTTTAAAGATGCAGCTTGTATTCTTTACAAAACAAAGTGGGAAATAATACATCTGTGAAATGCTGACCCAGGAAAGGAGTAATGAATGACAGACAGAAACTACTGCAATAGTAAAGGGTCCAGGGGTAGACGTACAAGACTCTAGTCTAAGAAGGTAGTGTGCTAAACCAAGTAGAAGAGACAGAAAGGCTGTATCCAGTAGAAAACAAATAAAAATAACATTGTTATTCCTGTTCATAAACATTTGGCTAGTCTCCTGCTATAGTAAAGCAATAATGTGGACAGGTCAGAAGAGGCCAGCTTCATATTGATACTGACAGTTTAGGGGCAGTTCAGAGATGACCAACAAAACCGGTGTGGACTTCTGTTGAAGCAAAGTAAAGAGATGTTTTAGAAACTCATATTGTGCAGTCCTGAAGAAAAGTTGCAGTATGGACATAGCATTATGAGAATTATGAGAAAAAGAAAAGCTCTTAGTTAACAGAATCCATGGGTTATCTAACAGGGAGGCAAGTAAACAAACTAGGTAGGTGAAGCAGTTTTTATTTACCACCAGAATGTATGTTTCTACATGCCTTTGGAATACTATCTCAGCATATTTATAAAGGTCATGATACCAGGGCTCTGTATTGCAATTACATCAACATGTAATCCAACTTTGAAAGCAAAGTTTGCCTGTGTTACAGTGAAAAAGAAAATATGGAACCTGTTGAGGATAAATATGGTTGTAAGAAGGTGGGTGGGACAGGCTTCAGTTAAACTGTCATATTATGAAAACATAAAAGATGCAGTGATCAGAAATGCAGTATTTAAGCTGTTACCATAAAAAATGAACAGGAAATACTTTTCTTTACAGCAGATAGGCAGCTGGTTGACATTTGTAAACTGGGTACTCCCAGTGTCTTGTAGTTTGGTTACCACTTGGGGAACAGATCAAGAAAGCCGTATTCAGGTGGTGTGACCTGGATTGAAACCATAACATCAGAACAAAGTTACATACATAAAATCTAATAGCTGAAGACCTGAAAACAACACAAAAAGGTATCATGAAAAACAACAAATTGAGTTATTATCAGTATGCTCAGAAGTGAGTGATCATTTATAATGTTGCAAATGCGGCTATGCATATGATACAATTCACTTTACTGAAATATACTATCAGATTCATTAACAATAGCAAAACCTTGTTAGAAATAAAATGTGGTAAACAAACTCTGTTGGAAATAGCAATGACAGAAACACTGCTGCTGCATTACAAATACGTTTGACTGTGGGATTTTTTACAGTTACTAACTACTCCATGATTCCCAGTAATGGTGCACAGTGGTATACAGGAAATATAATAAATGGATAAAAAAAGTTTTTTGTGTGCATAGTCAAGATACCGCTTCAACTGCTATGTTTCATCCAGTTGAAGTTTCATGCCTTTTAACCCTGAGAAAACACATGGCAGCAGTTGAAAATATCCCTTTGTAACAGTTCTATATGTGAAGCCACAGTAATGGATATTTGCCAGGGTTCTTAGAATTTGGAAGCATCTATGTACACATGTCATATCACATCACCTGCATTAGAGGTAAACGACCTTAACTCTTAAAAAGGATTTCTGAATGGCTTCAAAAGGTCTCAGATGAGGAATGCAGGTACTGGTAAGGTGAATGATACTTTCCTTTTAAATACAAATAGGACAGTGTACAACATAAAGATGTTAATTCCACCATTTCAGATTTGGACAGTAAAGAACTAAAAAAAATACTCTGGTACTTATGTTATACCAAGGATGTGACTGATATGCAGCCTTTTGTATTTGATGAACTTTTGACATAATTACTCTTTTGGCCATAAATTGTGGTAGATTTAATTTGAAGTGAATCACAAAGGAAACATAAAGGAACAGTGCTGGGGTAAGCACTGACACATGCCTAAAACCCTTGCTAAATCTGAAATGGCTGTGGAGGGTAGTGTACATCAACTTGAAGACTGAGTAAAATGTGGTGTGTAGTCTATGCTGTACATAATCGTGCTTGGAAACTGAAAGCACAATCAGTGATACATTAATATACTCCTGTCTGTACTCATTCATTACCATCTGAAGTGTCTGTCTGTCCGTCTTTTCCTTCTTCCCAGAAGTCACTAGTAAATGTCGACTTCAGGTAGCAGTTTATAACAGTATGGTATCTCTCAAGGAGAGCAGCAGGCATCCATTAGGATCACCTATCTGCCTTCTGAAGTTCAGTTCATCCTGAGGGGCTAATCCGATTTGTAAACTAATCCTAACATGGGTTCTCTATTTCCCAGTAAAGGATTCATCTATCTGTGCCATGCTGATGATGATGAATAATTTTGAGTTTTGACTCCAGATTATGGTAAAAAAAGTGATTAGAAACAGTGAACATGTTCTTTTTCAGGTCACTTTAAAGAAGTAAGGCGCACTCGTTAAGACTCTTGTAAAACATACAATCCCAAGCCATAGACTCAGGGGGAGTCCATCTCTTACCTTATGACTGAGAGATTTGATAAGGTCTAGCGCTCAAAGTGACAAAGTATAGCCCTTCTTCATCTTTCTGGGCATCAGAACTTGCTCAGATGGGCCCTTCACATAATATACAACAGAAGCTTATACAACACACTTAGCTTAAATATTCAAGAGGCAAATGAACTAAAATCTAGTTCAAACCTCTTCCTAGAAGAATGGAAGACCAATCTTTCTTTGATTTCCAAAGTCTTTTACTGTCTTACTAGAAATATTTTTTCTTGCAGATTTAGAGCAGATTCCTTACTCTTCACGTAGGACAAGGTAGAAGCAGAAGGCATCTTCAGCTGTTCTAGCAGAACTCTTGTAAGCGTACCATTACCTTCCACTTCCTCACAGTGTTTCCAAGCAGAATAAGTCACATGCTAGAACACATGACTCCAGTTCATTCATAACAGCAGTTTCCATGACAGTAAAAACAATTACCAAACTGACCAAGTTCTAGTTATTCTGGAGAGCAGTAGTAATCATATCTATAATGTATTACTATAAACCAGGATACATATAAATCCAAACAAGGAATGAAAGTGAAAAACATGTTGCATTTGGCTCTTGCACGCTTGCCTATAGTTTACTGACATATAGCAAAATAGGGTGAGTGAACAATGGTTCAGCTAAAGATTAGTGTAGCCTTTTTCCCTATACAGTGGCTATTATTAGCAAAGTTTGAAAAGGAATAGGTGTGGGCCAACTTTTTGAAACCACAGCGAATTGAAATTAGTGGACCCTCTCGCACACCATCTGGATGCCTGTTTAAATAGTCAGAATAAAAGACCAGAAACTGTAAATGTGAGAAAGGATGTATTAAGTCCATAGTATTCCACCATAAGTAAGGCAGAGCCCCCTTTTCTGAAGATGCGAGGTCTGCATACCTCTCAACTGCCTGGCATTTTTCAGAAAGTCCTGAATTTCATCTTAAAAATGAGGGTGCTTTAAGATCACAATTTTACAGTTATTGCCGACATCACCCCACTCCCATGGTATCTCCAATGTCCAACATTCTGATGTTACAAGAGCTCCAACTTCACCTGAGCAGCAGAATAAGGAGAAGGGAATTAAAAAAGAAAGCGGAGAAGAGACGAGCACAAACAAAGAAGATAAGAATAAAACACGAGAGACAGAGAAAAATCAGAAAGGAAGGAAGATATGACAGGTCATGTGATGTCTGTGATGAGAGTGGAGAAGGAGGTGCTACAGTGACTGAAAGGTTTGCCATCTCTAACTGTGTTAATGGGTTCAAGGCCATAGTAGGGAAAAAAAGGAAAAGCCATTCAGACATTTGGTTATGTCAAGGGAATAGATAATATTGGTAAGTATACAGCTCATTGTTCAAAGGTTTATAGGTTCATAGGTAGGTACTAGGCTATCGGCCCAAAGGCCTAAATAAGCCTAGCCAACAAGGTTCCCTGGCTTATGTCACCCAAGAAAGTTATTTTCCTGTGCCACTGTCGAGCAGAGACACAGAAGTGATCCCCGGGGTGTATTTCCTTTTTCCCATCCACTCATCAAGATTTTTCTTGAAGAGTGCTAATGAGGAACTTTGCTTGACATAGATGGGTAGCTTGTTCCAAAGTATGGGAAGTCTCTGGGACAGGAATCTATCCCTCCAACATGTCCTGTTTATTGTGGTGACAAGGTTTAGGTCCCTAGAACATGTAGCTCAGAGGAATTGGGATTTCTTTAGGTGTAGCATGTACAACAGCTCTGGGTTTGACATAGCTTTATATGTTAGGCAGAGATCACCTCGGAGTAGGCGATATGCTACGGAGTAAAGATGGATTTTTTTTGAGACGGTCAGTGTAGGGCATCTTTGAGGCCTGTAATCCTTTTTCTGAGGTACTTCTGTGGCCTTTCCAGCTGCTGCAGATTTCTTGTGAGGTACATTCCAAAAGGGGTGTTGTACTCTATAATGGGTCTAATGAGTGTTGACTAGAGGGGAACAATGACCTATTTTTTCCTGGATGAGAACCCTCTTGTGATGAGGTGTGCCACATAGAAGGACTTCCTGACTACTGTGGTGATGTGAATATCAAAGGAGAGGCTACTATCCACCTGGGTCCCAAGTTCTCTTATCACACATTTGGTGTTAAGTAGACTGCTGGCTATGTGGTAGCTCATGGGTACAGAGTTTTTACCAAAGGGGATGACAATGCACTTTTTGGCATTGAGCTTGAGGCCATGGCTCTGACAACAGGCATCTGTCTCAGTGAGGCCCTTCTGTAGGATGTCCACATCATTTGGGGGCTCGACTATGGCTCCTAGTTTGCGTTAACTTCATTAGCAAGAAGCCTTCTGTGTTAGCCTGTACTTCAGAGAAGTAGATACCAAACAGGAGAGGTTCCAGGTCTGAACCTTATGGTACTCCACTTCTCACTGGTTTGAAGTCAGATTTGGAGTCTGCAACTTTTACAGTGTAGGTTCTGTCAGTGAGCCAGTTGGCAACCCATCTTATGACATATGGATTTATACCTAGTTTAGTGAGTTTAGCTATAATTCCAGAGTGGGGGATGGTGTTGAAAGCCTTGGCGAGATCTAGATAGGCTGTGTGAACCACCTTACCCTCGTCTACGGCTTTGGTGACTGCCTCAAAGAAGTCAATTAGGTTCAGGAGGCATGATCTGCCTTTCACAAACCTGAACTGGGTGGTGTCCAGAGTTTGGAGGTTACAAATTTCTTTGTTCATAGGTTCATAGGTTCATAGGTTCATACTAGGCTATCTGCCCGAGGCATTCCCCTTTGTTGGGGAACTGTGCCCATTATTTTGCTGTGCCTCTGTCGAGCAGTGACACTGAGGTAATCCCTGGGGTATACTTGCGATCACCCATCCATTGGTCAAGATTTCTCTTGAACAAAGCCAGCGAGGTGCTTTGCCTCACATATACCGGGATTTTGTTCCACAGCATAGGGAGTCTTTGGGTAATGAATCTATCCCTCCAGCACGCTCTATTAATGGCGTGTCAAGGTTTAGGTCTCCCTCTAGTGGTTCTAATGGATCTAGATTTTTTGAGGTGAAGCATGTTCATCAAGTCAGGGTTTGACAATGCCTTGTATGTCAGGCAGGCACAAGTCCCCTGAGCAGCGACTGAATATAGTTGGAGTTCTTTCAGTCGGGCAGCATAGGACATATTTTGAGACCCATAATCCTCTTGGTGAGGAACTTTGTGGCCTCTCCAGTTGCTGCACAGATACATTCGAATGGGGCATTGTACTCAATCATTGGTCGGATGAGTGCTGAATATAGAGACTATGACCTCCCTTGATCTAGATGTGAATCCCTTCATGATAAGGTGGGCAATGTAGAAGGTCTTCCTGACTATTTTTGCAACATGAGTGTCGAATGACAGATTGCTGTCAACCTGGGTCCCCAGGTCCCTAATAACTTCTTCTGTGCTCAGTGGATTTCCACTTATATGGTAGCTAGTAACCTTGTTTTTCCGGAGGGTATGACTATGCATTTTTTTGCATTTAACTTTAGGCGTGGCTTTGGCACCAGTTATCTGTATCTATCACACCCTTCTGAAGGATATTTGTGTCAGATGTCTTTTGAACTACGGGACCGAGTTTGCAGTCGCCTGCAAACTTTGTCAGTCAGCTCCGCCCTCCCATGCTTGCTTGTACATCGGAAAAGTAGATGCCAAACAAGAGTGGGCCCAGGACTGAGCCCTGTGGGACACCACTTGAGACAGGCTTAGAGTCAGACATGGCATCGGCCACTCTGACCCTGTGGGTTCTGTCACTCAGCCAGTTAGCAACCCATCTTGTGATGTATGGGTTAACATTTAGGCTGATGAGTTTTTCAATGATACCCGAATGGGGTATTGTGTCGAAGGCCTTTGCCAGATCGAGGTAGGCTGTATGAACTGCCTTTCCCTCATCAATGGCTTTGGTGACTGTTTCAAAAAGTCAACCAAGTTTAAAAGGCATGACCTGCCTTTGACAAAGCCAAACTGGGTTGGATCCAGAGTCTGCAAGTTCCCTATGTCTTTATTTATGAGATCCATTATGATCCTCTCCATGGCTTTGCAGATAAGGCTTGTCAAGCTGATGGGCGGTAATTTCCAGGGTCGGTGGAGGCACCGCCTTTGTGGAGTGGGACTACAGTCGCTGTGCGCCACTCCTGGGTGCGTATCCCGAGGTGAGGCAGCGATTAAACAGCTGTCCTAACTGAGGGTTTAATTCCTCGTTGAGTGCATGTAGCACACAGCCGGGACACCATCAGGTCCCATGGATGCTGTGTTTTTTGCCTTAGAGAGCCGTTCTCACCTGAGCATTTGAGATGTTTGGGGGGCTGCAATCTGTTGGTATAGATATCTCTCCTTTTGGGGGGGAGGGGGGGGAGAAGTTTGCACTGAACCTGTCAGCCAGTATGTTGGCAATGTCTGTAGGATCAGTAATCTTCTCATCGTTTTGAACTAATTCTGAGCATATCTGGGAGTTTCCTCCCAGGTTTCTAACATAGCTAAAGAAGGCCTTATGATTGTCTTTAGAGTCTTTAGCTATTTTTCTCTCAAAATTTGCTTTGGATGCTTTTATGAGAGCTCTCAGCTTTTTACTTATAGTGATCAAAGGCGTCTTGCCTTTCAAGGATTTTGCTCTATCATGTAGTAGCTTCCTCCTTTTGTTGTAGAGTTTGTTTATGGCTGGGGTCCACCAGGCTGGACGCTTGCCTTTGGTACAGAGAATCTTTGTTTTGCTTGGGATTGCCTTATCCATGCAGTCCTGCAGGTGCTGGTAGAAGGCATTTGTAAGTGATTCAGCGGCTAGAGTACTGTTTTCCACGGCTCGGGGGCCTTGAAGGAGACCACACTAGTCTTTAGAAGTGCAAAGTCGGCTTTAGAGAAGTTTTTTACTGTGGTCTTTTTTGTTTCAGGAGGGGGTGGGATGAGGACCTCCAGCGAGATAAGTTTGTGATCTGATCTCACCAGTGAGGGTATACTTCTGGTGTTGAACATTTTGCTCCCATGTTCGTGATGATGAGATCAAGTATGTTTTCTCCTCTTGTGGGGATAGTGACTAGTTGTTCCATGGCATTTGAGTTTATGACTTCCAGGAACTTTTGGGCTAGGGTGTTTGGGCTTGAGTAGTGTTCCCAGTCTATATTTGGGTAATTGAAGTCACCCAGTATGATGGTATTTGGGGATACATTTATTCCCTCCAGTGTTTTCAGGAAGGCCAAGTGAGATTCCTGGGTCTGTGAGGGTGGCCTGTAACATGCTACAATTTGTAGAGCAGTCTTGCCTATGGTTATCTGCACCTGGATGGTCTCTGATGCATTGTGCGTTGCCACCAATCTTGAGGTGTAGGTATCCTTGATGAATATGGATACCCCTCCTTTCTTGGTATTGTCCAGATTTTGGGGCGGAACGCATGATATGAGGTAAAACCTGATAGTGCTGGGGTGCTCTCGGGAGCCTTGAACCAGGTTTCTGTCACAGCACAGACATCGATGTTCTCCATACTGAGAAGGGCCTCGAGTCGTGCATTTTGAGATTGAGACTTCTGGCATTGAGCAGCATTACCCTTAGTTTTTTCCCTTTTTGTGTTCTAGGGTGGAAGGTTTAGAATTTGAGCCTTGCCTAAAAGGCACTATGGGGTGGCAAGAGCCTTTGCCAATATCCGGAATCCCAGGGTGACAGGTGCAAGCCGTCCCTTGCAGCGTGGCTTGCCCAGCATGTCATCCCAGGCAGACAGACACTGGATCCCCTTTGAATGACACCAGAGTTTAAGCCAATTGTTAAAACTGATCATCTTATCTCTGTATTGTGGCATCATTCTTGGTGAAGGTAAGATACTGCTCAAGGTCAGGGTCATACCTGCCTGGGCTACATAATCGGAGAGCTCCTCAATGTCTCTTTTCATGTAGTCCAAGGAGGTACGTCTCAGGTCGTTTACACCAGCGTGGACAATGACTGAGTCGTTTGTACCTGCTGTGGAGAGACCTGAGTGCTTGCGTTATGTGGCGGAGTCTAGCGCCCGACAGGGAGCTTACTGTGACCTTCTGCTTACTCAGTCTGGTGGCGGGACGTCAGTGTGTCTGACTATGGAGTCACCAATGACTAGTGTGTCTGGCATTGTGTTTGGCCTTATGGGCTGCGACTGTTTGACACTCTGACTGTGAGGTCTATGTGTTGCAGGTGCTGTGTTTTGAGGTGGTAGTTGTTTGGGTGTATGCTTTGGTGGTCTCTGCTGTCTTGGTAGATTTTTGATCAGAGCCTCCGAGTATGTCTTTGTGTGTTTATGTGTATGATTTGTGGTTGTGATGGTACCATGTGAGACTGGGTGTATAGTGTATGTGGGAACCTTCTCCTCCTGTCTGGTCTTGCCAGTCCTGTGTTGAGAGAGCTCAGCCTCCAGTTTGGCCGTATAATTGCATCTCTCACATGTATTTGTGTTTTGTGGGAAGAGGAGAGGGTTGTCTGTGTACATGAGGCAGTTGTAACATTGCCTCAATATTCCCAGGTTCACCAGCTGAGCAGGAGAGGACACTAGCAGCTGATCCCTCGACATGCTAGAAGGAAATAGACAACAAATTTTAAAAGAGTTTTCGGGGGATGTGGGTGAGCAAGAAATGGGGTTTGCCTTTTTGGGGTGCTATCTATAACAAGAGTGCTGTATCAAGGTGATAAGTACTGTAGGAGCAAGTGCTAGGTTATAAAGATAGAGTATAGTCTACTTGGAGTCAAGTAGAGATGATCTTTTTAGTTATAGGATACGCAGGTTAGATCAGTAGTATAGTTCGAGGAAGGTAGTTATAAGGGAAAATTTGAAGAATGGAATTTAGATGGCCCAATTGGTTTAAACTTTGCTAACTGCAGCTGCCCTAGTGTGCAACTGCGGCAACTCCAGCTAATTCGTTTAGCGTTTTATACCAGGGGGCTGGAAAAAGCTAGGAAACTGGCCCAAAACGACCAATAAGCTACTAGTTTCTGGCTGTAACCTCACAAACCCGGACCAAAAGGTAGCCCAATGCTTCCCACTCCCACTGGTAAGCAAGGTAGACTTCCTTTCCCCCAAATAAGGCAAGGAACAGTACACAGGAACCACAACCAAAGTCCAGGAGTCAGCAACTCTGACGCTGGACTAACCTAACACAGTAAAGCAGGAAAACAAGAGATATATTTTTTCTTTTTTTTTTGATAGAACAGGCAGAGCAGGTACAGCAAACACTTAAAGATACTATAAATCAGCTATTACAGTTAGCACAGAAGAATTGCAATAATACAGTCACGAATTTACAAACAAAGAATCCAAGTGCAATGTTCAAGTTAAATGCTGAAAAACAGTTTAAATGTAACAACGAAGCAGGCGAAATACAGTCGCTAGTTTTAGATGTGTAAAAGCAACAAAAATACTTAGTATCAAGAGAGGTCGCTCAGCTCTCTGTAGCCTGGATTGCTCTGCTGGCCCACGTGGAGTCTGTGCTGAGCAGGTACAAGCTAGAAAGCGTTTTATACCAGGGGGCTGGAAAAAGCTAGGAAACTGGCCCAAAACGACCAATAAGCTACTAGTTTCTGGCTGTAACCTCACAAACCCGGACCAAAAGGTAGCCCAATGCTTCCCACTCCCACTGGTAAGCAAGGTAGACTTCCCTTCCCCCAAATAAGGCAAGGAACAGTACACAGGAACCACAACCAAAGTCCAGGAGTCAGCAACTCTGACGCTGGACTAACCTAACACAGTAAAGCAGGAAAACAAGAGATATATTTTTTCTTTTTTTTTTTTTGATAGAACAGGCAGAGCAGGTACAGCAAACACTTAAAGATACTATAAATCAGCTATTACAGTTAGCACAGAAGAATTGCAATAATACAGTCACGAATTTACAAACAAAGAATCCAAGTGCAATGTTCAAGTTAAATGCTGAAAAACAGTTTAAATGTAACAACGAAGCAGGCGAAATACAGTCGCTAGTTTTTAGATGTGTAAAAGCAACAAAAAAATACTTAGTATCAAGAGAGGTCGCTTTTTCAGCTCTCTGTAGCCTGGATTGCTCTGCTGGCCCACGTGGAGTCTGTGCTGAGCAGGTACAAGCTAGAAAACGTTTAGCGTTTTATACCAGGGGGCTGGAAAAAGCTAGGAAACTGGCCCAAAACGACCAATAAGCTACTAGTTTCTGGCTGTAACCTCACAAACCCGGACCAAAAGGTAGCCCAATGCTTCCCACTCCCACTGGTAAGCAAGGTAGACCTCCTTTCCCCCAAATAAGGCAAGGAACAGTACACAGGAACCACAACCAAAGTCCAGGAGTCAGCAACTCTGACGCTGGACTAACCTAACACAGTAAAGCAGGAAAACAAGAGATATATTTTTTCTTTTTTTTTTGTTTATGAGTTTCATGATGATACATGTTCTATGGCCTTGCAGACCAGGCTCATCAGGTTAATAGGGCAATAGTTCCCAGGATCAGTGATGGCTCCCCCTTTGTGGAGCGGGATAACTGTTCCTGTGTGCCATTCAGTGGGCACAAAGCCTGATGTGAGGCTATGATTGAATATGGTGCTTCAGTGGGGAGCCAGTTCATTCTGAAGTTCATGTAAAACGCAGCCTGAGATGTTGTCTGGTCCCAAGGATGCTGTGTATTTGGCTTTAGAGTGCAGCTTTTACCTGTGTAGTTGTGATTACAGGGACTCTGCATTATTCCTGTATAGATATGGGCCCTTTAGGGGGTGAGAGGGGGGTAAATTTAGCACTGAACCTATCTGCCAGATATTGGCAATATCAGTTGGTTCTGTAATTTTTGTGCCATTGTGCTGTAACTCAGAGCAGATCTGGGTTTGCCATTGAGATTCTTGACATAGCTATAGAATGCTTTGTGGTTGTCCTTAGAATCAGTGGTGATTTTGTTTTCGTAGCTAGCTTTGGAGGATCTTATAAGGGATCTCAGCTTCTTACTGAGGCTAACCAGGGAGCTCCTCCACTCATGGGATTTTACTCTCTTTTGCAACAGTTTCTTCCTTCTGTTGTACAGTTTGTTTATGATTGGCTTCCTTTTTTTGGAGGATAGCATCTTGGTTCTGTTTGGAATAGCCGATCCATGCACTCATGTAAGTGCTTATAGAGTGCATTTGTGTAGGATTCAGCAGTCGTAACTGTATTGTCCATCTTCATGGGTCTCATGAAGTTTGCCACTTCTGTCTTAAGAAGCATGAAGTTGGCTTTGGAGAAATTTTTTACCGTGGTTTCCTTAACGGGGGATGGGGGTGGGATGTGGATATCTAGGGTGATTAGCTTATGGTCAGATCGGACCAACTAAGAGTTGACTTCAGGTGTGGAACACCGGTCACCCATGTTGGTAATGACTAAGTCTAGGATATTGTTGCCTCTGGTGGGGGTGTGGATAAGTTGATCCAGGGCATTGGAATTTATGAATTCCAGAAAGCGTTGAGCAAAGGAGTTGGTACATGAGTAGTTTTATTTATTTATTTATTTATTATTTATTTTACATTTGGGTTAGTCCAGCTGAGCATTCGCTCGTTTTCAGTGGAGACCCGAGGAGAAAAGCTCCGCAATCAGTATTAACATTTTACATGAAGTCAGCAAGAAAATTGCATTGGCAGCTAAACAATTAGAGAAATAACATTTTACAATAAAGGTTTACAGAAAACAGTTGGGTACAAATGTTAGAGATCAAACTGCAAAAAGCATTTACAACAAATCATACAGAAAAGCAGTAGAGTACCCCAGTTAATGGTGGGGTAGTTGAAATCGCCCATTATTAGGGTGTTTGGTTGAACCCTAATGTTTTCCAGTATATCAAGAAAAGAGGAGTGGGAATCCTAGGGCAAGGTGGGGGATCTGTAGCAAGCTACAATTTGGATTGTAGTTTTGCCAAGGGTTAGTAGCACTTGGATAACCTCGGATGCATTATGCTAAGCAACTAGCCTGGAGGTGTGGATATCTTTAATGAATATGGACACACCTCCGCCTTTGGTTTTCTGGTCCAGGTTACATGGCCAAAAAGTGTAGTATGAGTTGTAGCCTGGTAGTGCAGGGGTGCTCTCTGGAGCCTTGAATCAGGTCTCAGTCACTGCAAAGATATCGATGTTCTCCATTTTAAGGAGTGCCTCGAGTGAGTGCATTTTGAGATTTAGACTTGTAGCACTGAGTAGCATTACCCTCAGTTTTTGCTTGCCTGTTCCTGTTATGGTGATGAATTTGTCATTTGGACCTTACCTAAAAAAGGCACTATAGCGGCAGCAAGAGCCTTAGCCAGTATCTGAAATCCCAGGGGAGAAAGGTGCAGGCCATCTCTGGCAAAGCATTGTGGTCTGTCGACCATGTCATCCCAGGCAGACAAATAATGGATCCCCTTAGAATGACACCAGAAGCTTAGCCAATTGTTGAAGTCAATCATTTTGTCCTTGTACTGCAGCATCATTCTAGGCGATGGCAGAATGCTACTCAGGATTGTGCTAGAAATGTTACAATGGCTATGCAAATGCATGCGTGCTGATGTGTTGATGTAGATGTGTATAATATATATATTTATATATAGTTTCCATTAGTTAGGTCATTTCTGGCTTAGATTTATCTGTGTTTTGTTGACCTGCTTTTGCAGACACAGCCTACAGCTGACAACACTGCTTTTTGCATGCAAGGTGAGAGGAGTTAGCTCAGGACACTGTTAACTGTTAAAACTGTTAACATTTTTTAATTTGACATTATGTGTTGACCTTAAACATATCCATGCAATGTCAAATCAACTATTCCACTTTATCTGTACCTATCTATGTATCTGTCTATCTATATGTGTGTGTGTGTGTGTGTGTGTGTGTGTGTGTGTGTGTGTGTGTGTGTGTGTGTGTGTGTGTGTGTGTGTGTGAGTGTGTGTGTGTGTGTATGTTTGTTTTCTATATGTGTAATTCTTTGTATGCATAGTGTGGGAGGGTGTATGTAGAAGAAATGGGGAAACATTTTTTTCACAGAAAAGGTTGTTGAATTTTTGTGAAGACAGTTAAGCCTTTATAGATATGCAGCAGACCTCTCAATTGTTCCTATTTTGGTGGAACATCCCTATTTTAGGGCTGATTTATCCCTGCACAGGCTGTTCCTGTTTTTCATGGTATGTTCCTATTTTTAGGCTAGATTTACTCCCTCACATAATTTTCTGAATCCCTGTCATCACACGTAATTCTGATGTTTCTAATACACAAGAAAGCATGCCACATAACCAACATATTAGTGCAATAATAATTTAAAGAAACAGGACACATATCTCACATCTCCCTTTAAGCAAAAATAAATAACCGTCAGTGGTAGAATTTTGCAATACAGTTCACTGAAGTCTACAGATTTTAAATGGTCTCTTTCATAATGTGCTTATGTTTTCCATAATTTTTGCCATTCTTGTGTTTTAAACGTGTTTCTGAGTAGTATACCACATTCCTACTGGAAGTGGAAAGAGTGGTCTGCAATTTGGTATTCAAATTTTATGCTAATTAGATGTCCAGATTTTTTTTTTTGGCTGGATGTACCTACTTTTCAGGGGCCTTTGTACATATTTTCAATGTCAAGGCTGAGAGGTATGACACCCACAAAATAAATGCAGTCAGTAATGAAGAAACCACATATGACATGAACTGAGTTAATTTTATCCTAAGGACAACCCAGCTTAGAGGACAAGCAGGGTCACATGCTGAGAACATGCAATTAATTAAACATAGCTTACCTGTATTACTCACTCCCTTCAGATATATGTAGCGGATCTCTTCTATTGTTGTATATTGCAGGGGAAGAACCTATGTACCTAAGAACTTCTCATTAAACACAGGGAAACTATATCTCCCCAAATTTTATCAAAAATTGACAGGAGTTAAAGTTATACTGTATAATTCTAGGTACATTTTCATATATTTCTATAGTTTTATAGAGATATTGTTTTCCCTTCAACAGATGAGCAGTGAACTACAAAAAGTTTTGCACTTGATCCATTTGGGAGTTGGCATGGTAGTTAAGGTGTTTATCTCACAAGCAAGAAGTAAAAAGTTTGAGTCCCACCAAGAGAAATGGGCTTGGCTCAAAATGACCCACAGGGGCAGCTAGTCCAGTGCTTACCTATCAGTAAATTATGCTTTGCCTATAGGAAAATGTGTGGAATAAATCCTTAATTAGGGTTTTTAATAAGAAATGTGGGCTGATAGCATCAAAATTTGAAAAGAAAATCTAATGTGCCTACATTTCATCTCTTTAATGAGGGCTTCCTTTTCTGTAAGGATGAAAGAGGTTAAAGAAATAAAACTGAAGAAAATCTCCAAAAAACTGAAACAGCTGAATCTGCAACTGTCCGAAGTATGTCTTTGTGCATGTGAAATAATCATTTCATTTATAAAGCCTGCCTAGAAATGCAATAGAAGGCATTATGGCTCAGAGACAATGAATGCATTCATTCAGGATATTAACAAGATCTGCATCGTCAGAATGAAGGCCTTCAGTTCTGTCATTAAGTGAATTTTTTGTGATGGTCCAGAAACAACCACACTGTTGACACCAAACCACAGGTGATTGTCCAGCAATAACCATTTCCTGCAGCTTTGACTCACAAAACATTTTGACTGAAGCTATTATCTGCCTCTCTTTTTTTTAGATTAGTCCCTGGCACTGACCGCAGCATGAATATAATAGATAATGCTCTGCAAGCTGCCTTTACTGTCAGAAGGTACCAGCAAACGATGCCTCTCAGCTTGCTGTATTCTGTCAGCTTTGGAACAAAATGTGTTTACAGATGTTTTTGCAAAGCATGATTCCTACACTGTGTCTAGTGAACAACACTCAGAAAGTGAGCAATTGTAAAATGGAGCAGAACTGGCCTCTTCCACAACCATATCATTTAGTCCCCTCTTAATGAAGGGAAAATTAAGGTTGGGCAGTTAAGGCAAACAATAATGAAGACAATAAATGAATAAATAAATAAATAGTTATGGTGGAAGTACTTACTCTACCATCCATGAGAAAACGTGAGGCAACACGTAAAGCTACATATGTTGTTATTGTCCCTATGCGTCAAACTATGAGGGCAAGATGATATTAACATAACAGTATGGCTTGAGTAACTTCAATCATTAATGCAGTAATACCTGTTGACAGGTAAGTAGGTTAAAAACTAAACCAAAGGTGGTAAAGTTGTTCAGGCATCTACCGGAAAACCAGTTGCAGGTACAAGGTATGAGCTAAAGTAAAATTGAAAACACCGGTACTAACACGGCAGATAATGTAAACACCACTTTATTGCACGAATAAAACGTAAGTGCTTTCACGCTTATCCAACCGCTTCATCAGACAACATAATACACAACAAAAGCTCTATTTAAATAATATTAGAACCAATGAGTGCTTCCACCTATAATATATGCTTGATGTCAAAAAATACGTCTAGATTTACATCAATTAAATAAAAAAAGGTTTTCAAAAGCATATTAAAATCATTAAAAATTAAACATGTATATAAAATCAATGTTTAAGTGGTCTAGCTTTTAAAAATGGTTTTAATGATAGCCTGGCATTCAATCCGGGTGATTTATCAGCATTAAGCAGCAAAATCCAATTTTGTTTTGCTGTCTCAGTGATATTCCTAATATCACCCCCATCTCTCTCTGTTATAACTTCTAGAACCATAAACTTAAAACAATGCCCTCCGCCGTCCTTAACTGCATGTTGCGCCAGTGCGTTAGTCTCCTTAGCTTTTGTTATATCTCTCAGATGTTCTAGTATTCTATCTTTGAACACACAATTAGTCTTCCCTATGTAGAAAACAAAGCATGTGGTACAAAAACTAAAATATACCACATTTCTAGTCCTACAATCAGCATAAAAATCAAGATTAATAGTAAAGCCTGCATGTGGATGTGTAAAATAAGCACCTATGTAAATCATGCTGTACAATTTCTACATGCATATGTCCCAATTCTATTTGATTCAACTATATTAACACTGCTTGTAGGTTTATAACACAAATGCCTTTTGAGTGACCTATTATTCCTAAAGGCAAAGTGTGGCCTTTCAGTCATTACATCCTTCAATCGTGGTCAAGATATTCCAGTTTTTCTTAATAATATCACATACTTTATTTATATCACTCGAATAGGAGAGCGGCATTCCCAAAAGATTACTACCTGTTACTTCCTTACCCCCTTCAGATGAAGCATTCATTCTACTAAAATGCAGGTTACATTCACCCTCTCTCTCTTTCCAAGCTTAAGCAATAAGTCTATATCCTTCTCTATATAGCCCCTCTTAATAAAATTGTGCTTGAGTGACAATGCTATTTCAAGCTGTCCATCATTATTGCATAGCCTCATAACCCTATACACTTGCCCTTTCAGAACATTCCGCATGACGCGTCCAGGCTGCATACTATTGCAGTGTAGTAAGTTATTCTTCCTGATGGATTTTTTTAGATATAAATTTTTTATTTACTAGTTTTCAACTTCCTTAGTTCTATCTTGTTTACTTTTACATCTGGGAAGTCTATCTGCTCTGATGAAAACTTAAATGTAAATTTTAGAAAACTAGTGTTGGTATGTAAATATCGAATAAAATCCTTTAAAACATTTTCTGACCCTTTCCATAACAAAAACACGTCACCCACAAACTGGACATACCATGCTATATATTCAGTATAAGTATTGCTCTGTAAGACGTATGTACTCTCCCACTGTATTAATGAAAGGTTGGCATAGCTATTGGCATAGGCTGTGCCCATAGCCACGCCAACCTTCTGGAGAAACAATTCATTACCAAAAATGAATGCATTATTTTGCAGAATAATTTCAAGTAGGGTACATATCAGCCTCACTTTACCGTTTTCAACATGCCTATTAATTAAAATATCTCTAACATTCTAAATTCCCCATTCGTTAGGTATCACTGTGAATAGGGATTCAATATCCAATGTGAAAAACAAAGTCATCATTCAAACTATAACACAATCATGTAATCTCTGTAAGAATGTTTTCATATCTTTTAAAATAGTCTAACACAGAATGCAGGTTCTTTTCTACAAATATAGACATGGGTTCTGTAACTCATCCTTTACTGAAAACTATGGGATGCATAGGTGGAATATTCGCATTCTTGTGAACTTTAGGTAACCCATACATGCAAGGAATCAAGGGGTACTCTACATTAAAATAATTAGAGTCTCTGCCATGGTGGTGCAGCAGTTAGCATTGTCACCTCACAGCAAGAGGTTCTCTGGTTCGATCCTTGGCTGGGGTGCCTTCTGTGCAGAGTCTGCATGTTCTCCCCTGTGGTCATGTGGGTTAACTCCAGGTGCTCCGGTTTCCTCCCAAAGACATGCTGTAGGTGGATTGGACACTCTAAATTGGTCCTAGGTGTGAGTGCGTGTGTATGTGCCTTCTGTGGAAGGTTGGGCAACAGGCTGGTAACTCAACACTGTAAAACTCCACTGCCAATCATGAGTGGACAGGTGATCCACTGTGGTGACCCCTAACCGGGAAAAGCCGAAATAAGAAGAGTCTCTGAAATAGTATTAGTAAGTATAAAATCAAAAACAAGAAATGAGACTTTATCTATCAAGCCTTTAACAATGCTTTTAGATAAAGGTAAATATGTTTCATTGTCATTAAGTCATTTATCTGTGTGACATATGATTCGCTGTCAAGAATAGTAACACCTCCCCCTTTGTCAGCAGGTCTTATTGCTCCTGAACACATCTCCTTTAACTCACTTAATGCATTAAATTCAGCGGAAGTTAAATTATAAAAATTAGAATGCATATTATATATGAAAAAAACTTCTATAATTTGCTTTTCACATAAATCTACAAATGCTTCCACCATAGGATGTGGTGGGGGAACACACACACTTGTTTTTTTTTTTTAAAGGTTCATAATTACGGCCTGTTCCAGGAAACATTGTTTTTAAAGTTAAAGTTATTCCAAAACATTTTTAAGTCTTTCAAAACATCGATTAAATTTGCTTTCTGAGCTGGAATAAAGGATAACCCTTTACTTAACAAAGACATTTGCGTATCAGAAAGTTTATACCAAGAAATGTTGGTGGGTATGAGCTACCTGAGTGTAAAAAAAAGAAAAAAGAATAAACTAACTCACTTTTAGGTACTAGGTAGATGTGGGCACAAATAGCACTGTATGCAGTCCTATAATGTACATCTGAGCAGAGTTACCTGACTAACAGTGTTCCACTGAAGAAATCAGCATTGTTGATCACTTTCCTCATTGTAGGCCTCAGACTGATTTTGCTCATAGTTTGTCTCTCTCTTTCAGGTCTGTATATTATTTTCCTAACATTATTTCTTAAACAATTTTAATAACACATATGTGTATGATCAAAGTAACAGTAAACCATAAATTGCATCAACAAACAGACACTAATCTACGTAACAATGTCCCAGCATTTGCAATCATACTGAACAACCGTTACATCCTATGTCCTAACAAGATTACTCTACCCCTCGCCTATCCTTACAAACATTAACTGAACATCAGTCCAAAAGCTAGAACAGTACTGCTATAAAAATAACAAAATGCCCAACTTAGCATATTCCTCATAAGACTAAACTGGTTTGCATAAAAAAAAAAAGACAAATTCAGCTATACACAACTAAACCGGCATATAGTCTAATCTTCTTTTCTGACCAATGCCCCTTCCTCACTCCACTGCTCTAATGTTACACAAGGCACTTCAGTCATCGGTCATCAGAAACAAATCTACTTCAGGTCAAAAAAATCATGCATTGCCATGAGTGACTCATTATATTCCAGCTTTGAATTTAAACTGTAGCTCTCCTTCCCTCTACTGTTAGGCTAATATCCTCCCCATCTGCTTCCAAATCAAACGGGCTACCTATTTAATTCCTTGCAATGATCTTCTTCCAGCTAACCTGGCTAATATCACCATTACAACTTTGCTTTTCTTCTAAAACTGCTCATATATTACATCCAAATGTTGTTTCCTTTAACTCCATTCTTTCCCTGTCATCATACTGTCTGCCCTTTATCATTCTAGAAACCTCCAATCTGACTCTCACACTCACTTCCAATGCTAAACTTTTAACTTTCCACTTACACTAAATCCCACTTTGTAAACTGCTCCATCTTTCCTTTAAGAATGCCTACTCACTTTCCTACGTCTTCCTAATTTCAACCTTTTCCATTCTAATCCCCCCTCTTTACACACTAACTTACACTGCTTTGTTTTTTCTGATGAAAACAATCATGCTGTCATTAATTTTTCATGTTGTATTATATTACAATATATTTTCTGTATTGTCTTTATTTTTTCCTTTTTCTTTTTATTGTTAGAATGTGTAATTTTGTGGTGCTTTTCTCCATGGGCTTCCACCGAAAAGGGATCATGCATCAAATGCAAAAAAATTTAGTACATGAATAAAAATGAGGAATAAGTTCAGTTTTACAGTAACCTTTCAACGAGACACACACACACACACACACACACACACACACACACACACACACACACACACACACACACACACGTAAACATACACAAACCCAGATACACACACACGCACACACACACACACACACACACACACACACAGACACACACACACACACACACGTAAACATGCACAAACCCAGACACACACACACACACACACACACACACACACACACACACACACACACACACACACACACACACACACACACACACACACACACACACGTAAACATACACAAACCCAGACACACACACACACACACACACACACACACACACACACACACACACACACGTAAACATACACACACACACACACACACACACATAAACATACACAAACCCAGACACACACACACACGTAAACATACACAAACCCAGACACACACACACACACACACACACACACACGTAAACATACACACACACACACACGTAAACATACACAAACCCAGACACATACACACACACACACACACACACACACACACACACACACACACACACACACACACACACACACACACACAATTAACTAAATGGTACTGTAAAACTGAAATCATTAATTCAGTAACCGCTTGCTGATGCAATGTATTAATTACTGTTTTATATAAATGTGTGAATCTGTGAGTAGTCACAGGCACTCTTCATTAATAGTCATTATCTAAGCAACTGCCATTTTTTCTTCTCACTCTCGACTGATATGATTTGCCCCCAGGTGTAGCACTGCATCATGTAGACTAGCTGGTGATCGTGATACTGCTTAAAATGCTTGTACACAAACAGTGCCGTTATTGAATGATATCTGTCTAGATTCCTTTCTGTATTATTTATTTATTATTTATTTCCAGTTTGATTACCAGGGAAGTCCGCTGGGCCCAGTGAGCATTTTCAGTGGAGGCCTGGGGAGAAAAGCTCCATGAAACAGATTACAGTAAAGATAGCAGTCCAGTAAAAATAAAAGTTCAAGTACAAATACATATCAAATAATACAAAGCGTGAGCAATATTGCCCATAGTGGAAAAATATTGTGCAGATACATTTTAACAAATTCATACAGTTAAAGTCAAAAGCTATTTACAATATTTACAGAGTGTGAGAGATTGTATGGGAATTAGCTATAGTACGCTATAGCCAGCTATAAGGTGCTTGGGAACTCAAGAGGATACCCTCCCAGGGGCATTTGTTAAAGAGTTCTAGGTAGGTAGTTCTAGGTATGGAAAGCTGCAGTAGCAAATGTACGGCTGTGTAAAACAGCGACCCCTTTTTCAGAATGTTATGACAGCTTAATACAAGTGCTTTCACATTTTCCTTGCTTGAGATGTTTGAATCTTGCAATTTCAGGACTGCTGGAAAATTACTTCTATTGGGACTTTAACTTAATGACAATTAAATTAAATGTGTTAAGAGGTCAATATAGTATGTAACTGCCAGTAGACATAGTTTATGTTGGTTACTTATTCTTACTCCGGAAAAACTTCATTGTAGTAAAAAGGTCTATTATAATTTGAGGAAAATGAATAATTCATATAGGATATTGTATAAGGTGCATCTTACTAAACTTTGAAACTGCATGGAGATCTATGCCTTTTATTGCATGTCATTGAAGATACCACCATGGATGTGGGGACCAGGTGGGGAACAGTGAGAAAGAACGACTGTCAGCTTGATCATTCCAGGATGAAAAATGGGGCTTCCACAAGTGATCTATAAGTTACCTGTTTAGAGTGCAGTAATATAATCACAGCGCAAATAGCGAATAAGTGAACATTAAGAGGTTGGTGGGACATAAATGACATTGTGTGCTGTGATGTGTATGATGTTAAGTAGTCTTTCCCAGCTGGGCACATCAACATTTTTCCAGCTAACTAGACCAGTGTATGTGATTTTATTGGATTGCCCCACTTTGCATTTATTCTTCCCATTCCCTACTTGCCAACAACCATTGTTGTCCCAACCATAGGCAGATTATCACTGACAGTCCCAACTATGGGCAGATTACCACTGACAGTCCCAACCATGGGCAGATTATCACTGACAGTCCCAACTATGGGCAGATTACCACTGACAGTCCCAACTATGGGCAGATTACCACTGACAGTCTCAACCATGGGCAGATTACCACTGACAGTCTCAACCATGGGCAGATTACCACTGACAGTCCCAACCATGGGCAGATTATCACTGACAGTCCCAACAATGGGCAGGTTACCACTGACAGTCCCAATCATGGGCAGATTACCACTGACAGTCCCAACCATGGGCAGATTACCACTGACAGTCTCAACCATGGGCAGATTATCACTGACAGTCCCAACTATGGGCAGATTACTACTGACAGTCCCAACTATGGGCAGATTACCACTGACAGTCTCAACCATGGGCAGATTACCACTGACAGTCTCAACCATGGGCAGATTACCACTGACAGTCCCAACCATGGGCAGATTATCACTGACAGTCCCAACAATGGGCAGGTTACCACTGACAGTCCCAACCATGGTCAGATTACCACTGACAGTCTCAACCATGGGCAGATTACCACTGACAGTCTCAACCATGGGCAGATTACCACTGACAGTCCCAATCATGAGCAGATTACCATTGACACAACACTTGAGCAACATGAGTGAAAATGAACAGCTGTCAGTCAGCTAAATCATTACATAAAGGGAGGAAAATATGCTATCCTACTAAATCCTTTATACCCACACAGGGCTAACATCTCCACAAACACCCAAACTAAGGACTTAAACCTCCACCAAAATATAAATAAAACATGTTGGAATGATAGGTTCCTTACTTAGTGGTTGCCTCATCTCTGGAACAAATTGCTTATCCAAGTGAATCAGAGTGGCATGTTCACTCACCTCCCTCGAGAATAATCTGGATGGTTACCCATAAATTCAGCCCCAGCCTGACATGTTTTGCCTTCCTGGAAGTAAGAGATACTTCTCAAGGATCAGCATTTCCAGGCTTATTTCATTCATAGTTTATGTGATCCTATGAAAATAAATCTTATTGCAATTATAGCTGTGTTAGCTTGACTGGAAAAGTGATAGAATATTAATAAAGGAAGTAGTTACTGAATATTAAAAATAACTTGATTGTTGTGAACCCAATACTATATGAATTAACATTGTCAGGGTTATACTGGAGAATGACTAGACATCTAGGAACAAAATCCAAGCTATAAACCAGTTTGCTCTTCCTATCATAACAGTTTTGGACTGACTGACTGGATCCAAAAGGTGTTGGATAGATTAGACAGGAAAACAAGAAGGATGCTTCATGCTCACCAAATGATTTATAAAAATCAGTGTATACCAAGATTATATATTCCCTGTTCTGAAGAAGGGATGGGCCTTGAATCAATTGAAATTGATTACATGTATAGATCTGCAATCATGGGACTCCACATATATCTGCTGACCTCACAAGATCCAAATGTAGTGAAAGTTTTGAAACATGAGGAGAATAAATCTAAGATGACTTGTCTGCTTAATCTAGCAGAAGCATATCAGCATCAAGCAGGAATGGAAATCAAACCAGAAGTAGATAAAAATCAGGCAACAACTGAATGTGCCAGAAAACAAATGAAAGAATATAAGGTGAAGGACCAGATGAGAAGGCTAGAAATTTGGAAAATGCATAAATATAGTTGCAAGTATAGAAAACTTCTGGAAGAACCTCATGTTTATTTATTTTTATTTTATTTTATTTTATTTTACATTTGTTAACCGGGCTGGTCTAACTGGATACATATCCGTTTTCAGTAGAGGCCCGAGGAGAAAAGCTCCAATACACAATAGAAGTACATATTTAAATTGCAAGATTCAAAGTATTGTTACAACAAGAGAATACAGCTTACATATGCAGGAATGAAAATTTACATAGATGTTATATAAGACTAAAGGACAGACAGGAAATTATACACAGAACATTGATTTCGTTAAAGATACTGAAAAATAGACTGAAACATGTTGATCAGAATCGAATGCAGGAATGGTTAAGGAGAGGTGAATTCAAACCAAGAGATGAAAGGTTAATATTGGCAGCCCAAGATAGTGGGCTACATACACACTGGTTTACAAAGTCCGTTGAACATGTGGGAGAAACAGACATATGTAGGTTTTGTAAAACCGAATTAGAAACAGTCATACACCTCATTGCGGGTTTTGACATACAATGGCTGAAGGACTGTATACTGAAAGGCATAATAATGTGGCAAGACTGTTGCACTGGGGATTGTGCAAACATTATGGTATTGAAGTGGCTGAAAAAACATTGGAAACATGAGCCACAAAGCATCATAGAAAATGATGAAGTTTACATCACATGGGATCACCCATTACCAACAGTTCAAAAGACAGATGCTAGAAAACCGGACATAATAGTTCATGAAAAGAAAACTAAAGTGGCATTGATCATTGAAATCACCACACCTAGTGAATACAGTGTTTTGCATACAGAAAGACACAGAGTCATAACATGTCAGGATCTGAAGGCAGAAACAAGAGCAATGTGGAAGAAAGATACCCAGATAGTTCCAATAGTAACAGGAGTAACTCCATACGAATTGCAGAAGGAATCATTACTGGGCACATTGCGGGTGCTGCGAAGAGCACTTCTGGCTGACGTCAAAGATTGAAACAATACTAATTTCATGAACTTTAATTGTACTTTGTCTTAGGAATGGGGTACATTCCCGTCATGGCATTAAACATCCAAAATATTTGGAGAAAATAAAAAAGGAAGAAAGGTCATGGATTTTCATTACATTTCTCTGCTTCCAATTAATAAAACAGAATTTGTAATTCAATTAAAAGGAGAATGCAGGACACATATATAATTGTACAGATGAAGACATTCCAGTAATGCATTTTTATTTTCAAAAACTGCACTTCAGTTTTGCATTCTTCATCTAAACAAAATATCTAATACACTGGCTGAACATAAGTATGCTTTTTATCTGTTTTTATCTGTTTTCCCATTGACTGTTATTTTCCACAGGTGAGATCCCTACCACCCATTTCTTCCTATAGAGATAAGAAACAAATAAACCATAAATGGGACCATCATCAGTTTAGGAAACTGTGTTTGTTCCTGGAGAATGTTCAATGGCTCTACAGCGTGGATGTAGCTCACAGAAAGCCCACCTCATGGAACTTGCATGATATGTACAGATTTCCAGTCTCTTTTGGGAAATGTTTTCTATTTTATTGTGCAATTTCATGATAGCAGTCAAAAATGATTTAAGTGTCTGTGGGAATGTGAAGGGATAACCATGTCTTTACTAATATTTCTGAAAGTTGTAGCAGATGAAATACAGTGACACATTTGCCAACAACAATTATATTTCTGGGATTCCAGTGAGGGGATCCAGCATTTTTTTAATCTTTAAATCAATTGCCTCAGTAGTGATGCAGATTTTCTTCATTTTAAGCTCTACCCTTGTTCTAGAACACAACAGCAATCACTACAGGACAGTGTTTTCTCAACAGTAAAAGCTGTTGTACACTTTGCACTCTCTCTCTCTCTCACACACACACACACACACACACACACACACACACACACACACACACACACACACACACACACACATACTGTTGTGAGACTGCTGGAATCTCAGACCAAAATGTAAACATATCCATCAACCAAAAGCAATCAGTGTTGCTGCATTCCTGGTATCAAATAAAGAAAAAAAATGTTGCTATAATTTAAATTTTAAGAAAGTGTGCATACCTTTCAACTGTCCAGATTTTAGAAGAATCTCTAGATTTTTGCTTCATATTTTTGGACAGTTCCTTATAAAATGTGATTTTCTGGAAAATCAATGAGGGTTTCATTTAATAAATAATGGCATACATTTGACTTTCAAACATCATATCATTCAGAAAATATATTCTAATGCAAAACTAATTATTCTATCAACTTTCTAAGTTTGTAAGAGAAATATTGAAATCTTGTTCCTGATTTGGGGCTTTTGTCCCACCATTATTTTTGGCTTTATCCAGATTTCATGCATTTAAGAGTTTTAGAGGTATGAAAGTGTGCCATAAAACAATGCAATCGGGTCTCCATCAATTATTATTGGTAAAGGTGCACTACATTACAAAGACATGCATCCGGAGCCTTTCTCCCCGGGCCTCCGCTGAAAATTGGCTTAGTTCCAAGTTAGACTTTCCCAGTTAACAAATGTTAAATAAATAAAAAATAAAATAAAATAATAAAGGTGCACTAAAAAATTATGTTTTTCATCATGTTTATCATATCTACAGTACTAATAGTCCCGTTTCGCTCTGTGTTGTTATTATTATTTGTGGCTTGTTGCATGAGAAATGATGTCCCCCTATAAATAATTTTTTTTAGGCTGTAACAGTAAGTTTAGAAATTTATTTTCCTTTCTTTGACTCCAAATATATTTTGGAATTGTTGGAATTCTCAGGCTCAAGTGTTACCCTTCTGGCAGGGGGTGCCCCATTTTCTTGCCTGTCTTATCTTCCTTCTGCCACCTATCAGTAGATGCCCTCTTATTTCTTTATAATCCTCCTATAACACTGACCATAAAGGGAAGGTACCACCCCATCCAAAGAGGACAGTTCCACACACATACAAACACACACACTTCCGATGAATGGTCAGCATTGGGAGTGATGTGTTTTTCGATTTAAAGAAAGTTTGACGTAGATTACTATAACCATGTACACATACCTTTCAACCTTCAAGAATTAAAAATCAGAGCACTTTCTTATTTTTCACAATAGAAGTTTTTTACATGCTAGAACATATATAGTTAATGGTAGTTAATCTTTCTGTAGGCGTTGTTTATGCATTTATATGGAACATTATGAATCTAGGCAGAACACAGCTAAATGTGAGGGCCAAATTCATAGTGATATGCCTAAATCATAGCCGTTGTTGACAGGTATGCACGCATATATATATATATATATATATATATATATATATATATATATTATATTTATATATTTATATATATGGGTCTACTTCAATAAGCCGAAAACTAATTTGGTAGAATTTCATTTCACTGAGACCAAATTGCCAAAAGTTCAAATCACTTTGAAACTCATTTCACCAAAAGCTTACAATGCTGCATTTCAGCAGAACACATTTTATTTGTGCAGAGTACTGTAAGGCATTTAAAATGTATATGCCCTTTTCCCCACTGTAGTGCGATCCTGGAGTTAATATATATAGTTGGTAGGGTGTGGGGGACACAGCCAGTTTGGTTTTATATTGTCCAGTTTTTATTAAGAGGGTAAGTAAATGTTTAAGTTCTGGAAAGAGTTAGTCAGTAATGCTGTAAGTGTGCATGTGTGTGGTGTAAAATGTAGTATGTTGAAATGCAACATTGTAAGCTTTCGGTCCAATCAGTTTTTGGTGATTTGAACTTTCGGCAATTTGGTCTCTGAAATGAAATTCTATCAAATGAGTTTTCAGTGAAGTGAAGTAGACCCATATATATTATATATATATATATATATATATATATATATATATATATATATATATGTATAGATATATAGATAGATAAATAGGTCTACTGAAAAAGAAAGAATGACCGAAATACTGATGTCCACAAGGCTGACCACAAAAGATCAAATTTGCAAATGCTGACATGCTACTACATATGCACTAAGCAATAAATGGTACATGCAAAACAAATTTTCAAAGAATAGCCTTAAACATAATTTTTTGTAGGTGGGAAAGTGCCCCCGCACTGCCCATACCACCTGCTAATCATATATATATATATATATATATATATATATATATATCACCTCTGAGTTACACAGTTGCAGGCACCCCTAATGTGAATGATCTGCTCCACACTACTGATCACTATATATACCATCTCTGAGTTACACAGGCCCAGGCACCCCTGATGTGAGTGCTGTGCACCCCACTACTGATCACTATATATATATATATATATATATATATATATATATATATATATATACCACCTCTGAGTTACACAGGTGCAGGCACCCCTAATGTGAGTGCTGTGCTCCCCACTACTGATCACTATATATAGTATCTATGAGTTACAGAGGCCCAGACACCCCCGATGTGAGTGCTGTGCACCCCACTACTGATCACTATATATACCATCTCTGAGTTACACAGGCCCAGGCACCCCTAATGTGAGTGCTATGCTCCTCACTACTAATCACTATATATACTATCTCTGAGTTACAGAGGCCCAGACACCCCCGATGTGAGTGCTGTGCTCCCCACTACTGATCACTATATATACTATCTCTGAGTTACAGAGGCCCAGACACCCCCGATGTGAGTGCTGTGCACCCCACTACTGATCACTATATATACCATCTCTGAGTTACCCAGGCCCAGGCACCCCTAATGTGAGTGCTGTGCTCCCCACTACTGATCACTATATATACTATCTCTGAGTTACAGAGGCCCAGACACCCCCGATGTGAGTGCTGTGCACCCCACTACTGATCACTATATATACCATCTCTGAGTTACACAGGCCCAGACACCCCCGATGTGAGTGCTGTGCACCCCACTACTGATCACTATATATACCATCCCTGAGTTACACAGGTCCAGGTACCCCTGATGTGAGTGCTGTGCACCCCACTACTGATCACTATATATACCATCTCTGAGTTACACAGGCCCAGCCATCCCCAATGTGAGTGCTGTGCACCCCACTACTGATCACTATATATACTATCTCTGAGTTACACAGGCCCAGACACCCCCAATGTGAATGCTGTGCACCCCACTACTGATCACTATATATACCATCTCTGAGTTACACAGGCCCAGCCATCCCCAATGTGAGTGCTGTGCACCCCACTACTGATCACTATATATACCACCTGTGAGTTACACAGGCCCAGACACCCCCAATGTGAATGCTGTGCACCCCACTACTGATCACTATATATACCATCTCTGAGTTACACAGGCCCAGGCACACCCAATGTGAGTGCTGTGCACCCCACTACTGATCATGATATATACCATCCCTGAGTTACAGAGGCCCAGACACCCCCGATGTGAGTGCTGTGCACCCCACTACTGATCACTATATATACCATCTCTGAGTTACATATGCCCAGCCATCCCCAATGTGAGTGCTGTGCACCCCACTACTGATCACTATATATACCATCTCTGAGTTACACAGGCCCAGGCACCCCTAATGTGAATGCTGTGCTCCCCACTACTGATCACTATATATACCATCTCTGAGTTACATATGCCCAGCCATCCCCAATGTGAGTGCTGTGCACCCCACTACTGATCACTATATATACCATCTCTGAGTTACATAGGCCCAGGCACCCCTGATGTGAGTGCTGTGCACCCCACTACTGATCACTATATATACCATCTCTGAGTTACACAGGCCCAGACACCCCTGATGTGAGTGCTGTGCTCCCTACCACTGATCACTCTATATACCATCTCTGAGTTACAGAGGCCCAGACACCCCCGATGTGAGTGCTGTGCACCCCACTACTGATCACTGTATATACCATCTCTGAGTTACACAGGCCCAGGCACCCCTGATGTGAGTGCTGTGCACCCCACTACTGATCACTATATATACTATCTCTGAGTTACACAGGCCCAGACACCCCCGATGTGAGTGCTGTGCTCCCTACCACTGATCACTGTATATACCATCTCTGAGTTAAACAGGCCCAGAGAAAAGATACAATTTTTAAAATTCATGAAGCCCACCTTTTCTGTCGTCTCTGACTCACAGGACCTCTCATTAAACTAAAGCATCTGCAGCAAAGCATGCTCCTACATATTCATATGTCAAAAAAGAGACAATGCAGCCTCAGAGAAGCAATATTTTGTGATACAACAACAGAGCTAAGCACCAGTGCTGCCCAGCATTCAGCTTTGCTTCACCTAACTTACTCTGTTACCTAAAACTAGGGCACTTGTAGTATACTGACTCTTTAAAATGTCTTTTGTCTTGGCAGTTATAGTTTTAACCCTCTTTGCACCGGATTTCAGTTTGTAGGGAGTCTGATGATAGTTGGGCATACATTCTATGTACTGATGCACATGACTTCTAGGGCTGTAGCTTAGCTTTGCTCATAATTTAACAGAACATCTTGCTGCATTCTTACTTTCTCAAAATGATTTGGGTTGCATTATCTTCATGTGTGTGTTTTGAGGCTCTTTCATTATTATGCATCCATTCACAATCATCAGTTCCCACTGCCAAGTGCTAGCTAGTTAGTTGAGCAGGAAAAGACAGACTGAGGAGGAAGTGTCTGTTTCTGGGAGTGACCAGGGGATTCTGAGTATACATAGCCTTGACAAGAAATCTGGACAAAGCCATAAATAACGGATAGACAAAGACCCAAATATGGGGACAATTTTTAAATCTTACACACTTAGAAAGTTGATAAAATATTTTTTTTTCCTTTCACTTGAATTTTCTGAGGCTATGAAGTGTAAAACTCTAATGCATTTCATTATTTTCTGCCTTCCATCCTCAATGATTTTCCAATGATTTGTCAGAAAACAAAAACTATATGAGGCAAAAATCTGGACATTTTTTTTGAAAATCTGGCCAATTGAGAGACATGCATTGAATAAGGCCCATTGCAAAACTTTGCTGGAACAGGCATTGGGTTCTAAGGAGGCTTTGCAGTGGTGGTGGAACATATCTTTCTGTCAAACAAATATCTTTACAAAATAAATGAAATATAAAATACACCTAGAATGAGAAATAATACATTGAAGTTCTGCCAACTGTACACTAAGGACAAACACACAAAACAGATAATTAAGGCACAAATGTTCTACTCTAGAGATCTTACTTGGATTTCTTGAATTGGTCTTCCTGCTACCATCTGTGAGAATATGACCAACATTTTGATTACTCCAAATGTGTTTCTTTTGTTAAGGCAAATGTCCCAGTTATGTGCCTGGAGATGTATATAGTAAGTGTATAGGAAATAATTGTGTTTCCTCTGCACGTTTTCCGTTGTCACATGCTTTCAATCTACTGTTACATGTACTTTTGACCAATGCTACGGCTGAAGATGTTTTTATTGGATCATATCATTCAGCTGGTTAGCAAACAATCAAATATGTAAAAAATGTTGCTGATAGAAAACTGTAAACTGATCAGATCACAGCCTTCAATTTGGTGTAGTCTCCATCCCTGGTAACTCTAAGTTACAAATCCTGATTAAAGGGTTTTATTCTGTTACCTAGTTTTCTTCAGCCTCACCTGGACAAGAAATTACCGGGACCGAGGTATTAACCTCCACTGTTAATTTATAGAGGTATGCTACAAATATCTGCAATGATAGCTTTTCCTGCAATAATTCCTTTATGGTTCTAATGTGTCCTACATAATTTATAGAATACCTGACGGGGGGTGGGGTCGCTCTGATGGATATAATGTTACCTTCTCCTAGTGCATGTAGCTGTGCTTACAAATTTGCAAGTGAACATTCTTTCCATTGAGGAAAAATAAATTTATCAGCACATATGAGATGTATAAATAGGCAATAAATACACACTTATGTCTAAATGAATGAAATAAAGGATAACTCCCTCTATAAAATATATCAGACGCTGGCATTTTGTACTGGCTGTAATGATTACCAAGCCTCTTGAGCTCTCAGTACATCAGAAGATCATTTAAATTAAAGATAATGGCTTGTGTTTGTGTCTGCTCATGCATAGCAGTTTCAGTTATGGAGGTCATGTTGTCCTACAGCACTTTAACTTTATAAACCTGGAAAGTGAACAGAATAGCTCATACTATAATGAAGTTATTTCACCTCCCTGTGTTTAACCTTTCACTCTGCAGAGAGTGCCAAACTGTAGAAGGATTACCATATTCATAGATGCCTGAAATGGTATCCGAAGTCCCTTCTGTCCTTTTCCAGAGCGAAAAGTACTTTAGAATTTTGTATATCTCATAAGATCATTTTTTTTTTATGTTTTGAATTCTATATATTTTCCTTTAGACATTTTTAATATCTGATCTGAATTTTTAACTGAGATCCAGAAGAAACGACAGTGCTGCAGATGTGGTATAAGCAAATGGACTCCCATATCCCTCCTTGAGGTCAAGGTCCTTATGACTTGCTTTTCATGGTAAAAAGAAAAGAGGCGTATTTTCAAGTACAACTAGGACAAAGCTGGATGCCTATTTATCTGTTATATGTGTAGTTTGATAGTGTAGAGGATTAAAGCTTGAGCTCTATAGTCAAGGGCACTAGGTTTGATTCCTGCTATCTCCATTAACCAGCTGTGTGACATTGCCAAAGTCACATAACCAGACAACACTTCTGGGTTGCCCCTGAAAGATACACCTGTGCCTAGTGGGCTTTGTCTGGTTAACAAATGTATAAAATAAAAATGTATCTGACAAAAGCCCTTTGACACTTCCTTATTCTTATACTTATCCCCAACATAAATTAATGCTTTTCCCTGAAGAGCAAAAGTTCCATGGAAAATGCATATAGGACCCAGACGGAGTGAAACTGGCAAAACACAGACACCTCTGTGTGGGTTGGGGGTTGATATAATGGTTAAGGTGTTTAACCCACAGTCACGCAATACCAGGTTTGATCCGTCCCTCTGAAAAGGAAGTTGGCTACTCTTACAATGCCCACAAGGGCAGCTAACTTAGTACTTACTTAAGGAGAAGAAGCAGGCAGGGGCTTATAAATGCCCACCTAAACAATTTGCTGTTTACCTTCTTGTGATTTTCACACTGATGATTCTTGAGAGGAGTGCAGATTTTGCAAAATGTTAATACTGCTGAGTACTTTACATGACATGCTAGTCTTAAACTGTGCTCGATGGTCAGAACAAATAGATCCCTCCATGAAATGAGCATTAGTAATTAGAATGCTGTGTTTACTAGGTGGAGAATAATTCATTTCATATTTCAGGAGAAAGAAAAAGTTTAAAAATGGCTAAATAAAAAATGCTTTAAGCATATGTTGCTTGTCAGCATGAAAGAATGTGGAATGCCTATGACATCACCTTGTACTGCCATAGTATGTTGATGATAACTTTTGTATGACAGAATCACATTGCCTACTTCAAATGAGTTGACTACCACATTAATTCCAAATTAGCTGTTTTTTTAAGTATAATTTAATGCATTGTCAGCACTTTCTCAATCCAGAAAATTCACTGCTACCCCAGAATGAAACAGTTTTTGTCAGGAGAGAAAAACATTTTCTAATAAGATTATTAAAACTGTGTAATGCTCTACTAGGTTTTATCTACTCTCTTTGTATATTTTGTACACTTGTATTTTCATCCAAAAGGGGTAATATCCTCTCATTGTATACTAACTGTTGTAAAGTCTACAATCTGTATGTTACTACTCTGTAATGTCTCTTTTATAAATGTTTCTTCTCTCTGTAAACCTATAGAGTTTTTCTCCCCAGGACTCCACTGAAAACATACACTTGTTGTCCAGTCGGACTATCCTGGCAAACAAATGCTAAATAAATAAATAAATAAATAAACAAAAGTTCCTATGTTATGTATTCCTAAGGTGGAAAACAATATTTATGTAGGTAAAACCTGCTGTATTAAAATATATAAACTATATCAGTAAATAAGGGCTAGGTGCAACTGATAATATTTCTCTACTTCATTACGATACTTTCATGCATTGTGCAATGGGTAAAGGGAGTTAATCTTTCTCATTTTCTGTAAAGATCACACTGTGTCTCTGTCATGTATCTTCCCTCCAGCCTTCAGTTTCCTTTTTCTTTCAGAGGACTCCAGATGAAGGCATTTCACCTCTTTTCACCCTTCTTCACTTTCTATGTATAGATAACTTGTGTCACCCACCCCAGGACCCTTTTCAAGTAGTTCTTGATATTTTCTTTGTTTTGTTTTAAGTTCAGATATATGCACTGTTTCACATATGCCTTTAGCAGGAAACTTTGCACAGGTTCTGTCACCAAGTGCCTTAAGCTGTCAAATGCTTTCTTCTAATGCCAAAAGAAGGTTGAGAGCCCAAGAAATATGTCATTAAAGCAGCAGTAGTGATATGAAAATTAATGTGCAAGGTGACCTGATATCTATGTCCAACAATGCGCATGTGTGTGTGTGTGTGTGTGTGTGTGTGTGTGTGTGTGTGTGTGTGTGTGTGTGTGTGTGTGTATATATGTGTGTGTGTGTGTGTGTGTGTGTGTGTGTGTGTGTGTGTGTGTGTGTGTGTGTATATATATATGTGTGTGTGTGTGTGTGTGTGTGTGTGTGTGTGTGTGTGTGTGTGTGTGTGTGTGTGTGTGTATTGGGGGAATGTGAGTATGCTTTACTTTCTTCCTCTGATCCACAGAAAGGTAACTGTAAATGGTACATTCATACAATTTTTACAATTGAAAGTAAACAAATTTCTACTAATCATCATATCCTACATTAATCGCCATTCATATCCTACACTAATCGTCACTCATATCCTACACTAATCGCCATTCATATCCTACACTAATCGCCATTCATATCCTACATTAATCGCCATTCATATCCTACACTAATTGTCATTCATATCCTACACTAATCGCCATTCATATCCTACACTAATCATCATTCATATCCTACACTAATCGTCATTCATATCCTACACTAATTGCCATTCATATCCTACACTAATCGTCATTCATATCCTACACTAATCGTCATTCATATCCTACACTAATCGTCATTCATATCCTACACTAATCGCCATTCATATCCTACACTAATCGCCATTCATATCCTACACTAATCGTCATTCATATCCTACACTAATCGCCATTCATATCCTACACTAATTGTCATTCATATCCTAAACTAATCGCCATTCATATCCTACACTAATCATCATTCATATCCTACACTAATCGCCATTCATATCCTACACTAATCGTCATTCATATCCTACACTAATCGCCATTCATATCCTACACTAATCATCATTCATATCCTACACTAATCGTCACATCCTTCTTCCCCTTCTTATGACCTGTTGCAATTGCCCAGATACGTAAAGACATAAATAATAGGCCCAAGGTCATTTTCTGCATTTCCCATAAAACATTCCATTGCTTGTTGTTACAATATTTATATGCAAACCAAATAATAGTTTATAGTTTGTTAATTAGCTGATCTAGATATTCTGATAAACTTTTGTGGTGTGTTTGAGAACTGTTTGCCTCCTTTTATACATGACCAGGCAGAATGGAACCAAAATTAAATATGAGTCAATCGCTGAATGAACTATCAATTAGTAAATGAAACCTAATTAGTATTCAAGACATTGCACTCTGACTGGCCAAAGCAATCAGTATGCCCATTGTAAATCCATCCTTATCCAGAGGACCACATCCAAAACAAACCCAAAGTCACACAAGTTCTTAAGGCTGTAACTACTAAAACTAAACACTACAGCAACCGTAATCTATGCAGCACTAATCTGAGAACATAAAAATCCTATTCCCTAATATAGCATAGCTCATCATTGTAAAATAATGTGCAACCATGAAAATATGAAAAAATAAATAAACAACTGACATGATTGAGCAAGCGTCTATATGTAAACAGCTGCATTCATGGGGACTCCTGACTTCCTTAAGGAAGGAAAGTGGCTTAAACTGCTCTCAGGCTGATGGCCAGTGCAAGTATCAGAAAATTCTTGCTCTTGACCGAGGGAGTACATCAGTTTCTCATCTGCTAAATGACAGAAGAGGAGAAGAAAGAAGATTAGAGTCCCTTCATACAATGACTTTATTTAAAAAAGGTAAGAAGTTCATTCTTAAATAATGTCATTATAAAACAATAGGCCTTGTGATCAACTGTACCAGCTGTGGGTAAATCATGCATCACCCATGTCTGAACAGGACTTATTGTAAAACCATGGCATGGTTACTGCAGCTGATAAACGTATGCAAGAGTATCAGAGATCCATCATATTTCCAAATAAACATTTTATCAGCAAGTTAGGCAGTTTGAAAACATGAAATTTACTGCAGTGACACATTCAACATATGCAAAATATAATGCTAACTTTAAAAATAAATTAAGGTGTTAACTGAGCATGCTTAGAAATGAAAACTTTGCCTGAGCATGCTCATAAACATACTTTATTTATTTGTTTGTTTGTTTGTTTACTCCCTTATTTCTCCCACACTTCTCACACAGTACAATGTAACTCATAAATTTTATTCACACCAATTTTAAACATGCTTGGAAATATGTTCCCACCTGTGAAATACCATATACATTTTAATCCTTGCTGTCTGCTCAGTGTTTTAGCTTGACCAATTTCACTTACAAAAACAAACAAATATGATGTTCATTGATGTGTAGATGTTACAAGAGAAGAGTGCTTCATATCATTTGTGCAAAGAAATAAATAAAATAATTTTAAGCATCTTTGTATTTTGAGCTGCCTTAAGATAATGATTGCTCCATGTAAATGACTCTAATGGAAAATATTTTTTTTTCTTTTTGAAGCTTTTTTTCTGCATTTAGCCAAGGATTTTTTCTTAACTACAGCTCCCACCACTTGACTGGTGTTCATAAGTAAATAATAGGCAATTAGTTTGCAGATTATTACATGCCTAGTCAATAAGCAAAGATAAGAATCAAACTTTGTTCCACATGTCTGCAAGGTAAATATCTTGACCATTATATCAACTCTCACAAGTGCAGTACATTGATGTATGACACGATACAGAATATAATTAAATGTTCCTCACAACAGTTGCTAATATTTTGAGTGGCCAGTCTAGAACATATGTGGAAATGCTGCCCAGTCTTATGGAGTTGCCCTTCTCACAATCAGTTGGTTCTAAGCACTAGCAGTTCTGCTGTTCCAGAAGTGAAAAAAAAGTGTTATGTGGGCAAGTGTGGACAAACACTATGTTGTGTCATAGAGTCATATATGAGGCTCTTTACTGTCAGAGATCTCAAGAATTAAGCTTGAAAAGCTACTGAGAATCGCACTTCTTGACATAGTTGAACATATTACTTCCATCATAGGGCCAGCAGGCTGACATTTTTAACACTATATACTCCAAACTGGAGTGTTACATGAACATCAGTGATAACAAAGATCAATGAAGCATATGATTAATATCTGTATCCTTGTGAATAATATGGTTGTGATCAGCACAGTTACTTGGGCTCATCAGTCTGTTTTTATTAACTTGTTTTTTGTAGGAAAGGAAAGATTAAATAGTCTTCCTTTCTCCAAGTACATTTATTATATTGTATGTTGTCTTAACTGTTCTAAGTTGCTGCTTAATGATGTCATCCTCACTTTATTCATTTATCACAAACTGATACTTTCGAATATTAGCCTCTGCAATATTCTATACACTGCATTCATATTGCCATATTTTATAATGCTTTGACCTGTGTTGTTTTGTTGTTTACGACTAGTCATTTGTACAATCAGACAGTGAGTGAAATGGGTCCGGAGTAGATCAGTCTATGATCTGAGTTAACAGAAATATTACGATGCTTTTTTATGCTCATGACTGACTCTAACCCCATATTCTGCTATTATTATTCTTCTATTTGCATATTTTGTATATTTGCATATATTTATGTACATTTCCTAACCCCGTGAGCCTTTGTTTATGGCTTATACATCTACTAGTACCTGCAAGTTCTCAGTTTACATTCTGCTAACTCCTGACACATCTCCTAAACACTGTGGGGTACCCTTCCTAGGTTTCTGTTCACCCAGTAAAGTTCTACATACTCTGTCTATGGGGACCATGCCTCCATTGGTCTCTGAGAGTTTCACATGCACTGGGGCATCTTTACAGAAAAACATCCTGTTTTTTATTTTTTAGCTGCTACTGTCTGAACCTTATTCTTGCAACTGTCAAAATAAAGTGTCTACAGTCATACTATAAGAATAATCTAGGAGTAATCTTATGAAGTTCCACCATGGGAACCAGATTAGCAAGTAAGACCACCATCAGCCTTTTCTTTTCTGCCTAGGCAATTTATGTGATATCCCCTATAAGTTACAGCAATTCAACATTGTCACTCCTTACTGCCACCAGAGGAAACAAATAGTCAGGGCCAGCCTTAAGTGAAATGGTGCTCTAGAGAAAGGAATCCGTGGTCCTCCTCACTGTCCACTGCTCCCCTCAATACATACGCCTCCCATGGTGGCCCCTCCCCAGTCCTTCAATCTCCTGCCTCCCAGCAACATCCATATTACTTTTTTCTACCTTTTCTCATATTTTGTCTTACTTGCCAGAGTCTCCCTGCATCTTTTCAACATTCTGTAAATGGGCAAGACTGCGCTGAGGAGGAAATAACTGAATTAAGCTGGAGGTCAAGGGACTGTAGACATCTAGATGTCATGTGGTTCTAGATGCTTTGAGGTATATTTAAGAGTTTTTTTAATGTTTTGATCTAATGATGACCTAAACAAATTTTTGAACAAAGAAAGACATTCAGTCGCTTCTTCTTCACCTTTTTTTTTCCTGCATCCTGTCAACACATCCTAAGTAACTTAAAATCCACTTTAATAACTGTGGAATAAATAATCAAAGTAAACTGGGAGTCTAGGGAGCCCTATAATCTTTGGGGTTATAAATGCTCTCGTGAGCATTTTAGATCTTTTCTCCACCCTGATTAAATATTGGCCTGAACAAAAACATGAGTAAGGAAAGAAATTTAGTTTTATTTTTTGTTTCAAGGAAGAAATAGGTTATGTCTGACACAACAGAAGGATACATAAATTATATTTGTGAATGTACCTGTCTACTGTCCCTTTCCTTCAAAAAAAGGATTGTTCACTTCTGTGTATCCCTCTGGTGTTAGACTGGGATAAAGGCACAAATGGCCACAGTGGTATATTTCAAGTGGCTGCTGTCAAACATCTACACAGCATGTTTCCTCACCTCTACCCCCAAAAGACAGTTACCTTCTGTGAACCACTGTGATGTCAGGCTAGAGCAGAACTGGAAAAACCAACAGAACACTGTAACATATATCAACAGTTTGCTATCACACATATACAAACGGCACACCTCCTTACACCTAGCCCTCAAAATAGTCACCTGTAAATGAATGTCCGATGTTTGATTGTAAAGGAAAGTGAAAAAATAATAATTACAGTTGTTGCTCCTGAAACAGTATACTGCTCCTAGGCAAGCTATAGTAACCTTCTGTGCACACCTCTGATGTCTATGAGGAAAGTTAAAGAAATAATAATCTCACTGTCTGCCACTATACAAATTATAGTAAGATTATGTGCACACTTCTGAGGTATGATTGGGAGGAAGATTAAAGAAATAATGACCATGCCATTCCCAGCTGCCCAAAGAAACTGTAACAACCGTCTGTACACACCTCTGATAATGGATTGTTTTAGATCAGGTTAGGTTCAGGGCAGAGGCCACTACTAAACCTGTGTCAGAATGACTGCTGGTTAACCCTAGTCAAACAACAACAGCAGGGGTATGTCACTTTTATTCACAGATGGCCTCCGTACCTGTAATTATAGGAACTTTACTGAATGAATCGGACATTCGATTGTGGTTCATAATAGTAATAATGGTGACAATAATAAAGCATTGACATTTTCTTCTCACTAATGTACACTTGTCCTCCAAAGTCCGATTAGTGACTTCTTAAATTGAGCATATGACAACAGGATTAGTTACTTTCACTCACAAACTGCTCTTACCCCCACTTAGCAGTGATAGCCACTTCTGTGAGTACTTCAGATGACTGTCCATGTACTTTGTCTCAGACAGGCAGTAGATACACATTAAAGTATTGCATATTGTTTCGCACAAATCACATTTTTCCTGAATAATGAGTGAACACCAGCAACAGTTAGTAATTTCCTTCTACAACCAGGCTTAGCAATTATAGCTAATTATAGATGTCCAAGTATTAGAACATAAATACATAATTAAATAAATCTGTCAACAATCGGGGACATAGCCAAAGTTATTTTGGGGTGGGGACTAAGGCCTGAAATCAGGGGCACATTTTATTACTTATCTTAAATACTAAGAGATGATAAAATAACAGGTTTTGCATAGCATGCATTTTCTGAAGGATATGAAGTCTGAAATTCAAATGTCTGACTTTATGCAGTGACTGTAACCCTCAGTAATTTACTAGAGAAACACAAATTTGACACACAAAAAACCAAACAAACCAAAAATATGAGTCAAACTCAGGGACATTCTGCAAAATCAAGGACAGTTTAGAGTAAACTCAATTTTACCTGCAAATCTGCCCACTCTCCATATTTTATTGTCTGTCAGGACTAAAAAAAATCTCCCTCAGTTGTGTTGCCCTTCTCATCCATCCAGCAACTATCATCATTAACCTTGAACATTTGAGGTTTGCCTACTCCTTACCATTCTAAATATCAGATAGAATATGTGACACCAAGGAGAGGAAAGCTCTGTAATGGATAGCACAGGCAGGCAGCGCCACAGCTGCTGTGTTTCTTTACTTAAAAAGTAAATTAATAAATAAAGGACTGAAAGGCACCCTTAGCCAAGTAGTACCTTAGGCATCAGCCTAATTTACCTATACCTAAGAATGGCTCTGCTCTTAGTTAATGTTAAAGTACAATATTATGTTCTCATTAGCAAAACAAATTTCAATAGCCATATTAAACAATTGAAAAAAGTACCATACATTGATAATAATAAACAGTGAGAAAAAAATGGACTTGATCTCTACAAGTTAGAACTTATCACACTGGTTGTGATTGCTGAAAGTCAAAGGGCTTTCTAAATCAAGAGGTCTTCAAGTTCTTCTTAATGTAACTCATTGAGGGGGGTCTACCAAAGCTTGCAAAGCAGGGAATTCCATAAGGTATGAATGAGTCTGAAAGACAAAGGAATGGTCACTCGATGTGTTCATTCAGAGCCTGGAAACCACCATTTGCCCCTCATCAGTTGAGCAAAGGGCATATACAGAATCCTATAAAAAACCTTTAATATATGTAGGATCCTCCTTACCAAGGGCTAAGTATGTCCACACCATAAGACTAAAACCTTAGATTGAGCTGTTGGTGAATGTTATATTGTGCCTGATGGGTGGCGCAAAACTAGAGTAAAATGTTCAGATATTAGATGCATTGTCATGTACTAAATGAAACCACCCAAGGTTCATATTATGCCATCAGGTAAAGGCCATCACTGTAGTTTAACCTAGTGGACAACTGTCATGAAAGCCTCTAATGGAAAAAATGCCTAATCTGAGTTATATTACTCAGATGAAAACCAGACGTTTTGACCACCATTCTATCATGGTTCTTACGTATTTGACAAATGTTTAGTATTGGGTGATTACATTGAGTCTGGAGTTAATTCCTCCAAATAATCAGAGTCACATGTCATCTTACAGATCAGGCAAAGCTCACCCTCTAAGTAATGTATTAGAAGTAAGTATATTTTAGCACACTTGCCTTTGGTGCCGAAGGCCATGGTTTCTATTCTCATACCAGACAGATGGATTGCTGACAATGCATTGTAGCATAAAGAGGATGTTGCACTTCTGAGTGTGTTGTCCTTCAGATGAGATGTTAAACCATTGCCCCATCAGCTTGAGTTTGCAGTACCTAATGTGGATGTAAAAGATGTCATGGTACCTATTGAAAAGATTAGGAGACATTCCTCAGTGCCCTGGCAAATTACCCCTACTAGTAGAAATACCACCTTAGGTTTCCCTTGAAAAGATGCTACTAGTCTAGTAGGACTAATCTAGTCAACAAAAGATAAATAAATAAATAAACAAAATAAATAAATAAATCAATAAATAAATACATTTTGCAGTAGTTCAAGTGTTACAAACCTATGATTTTTCAAATAACATTTGCTGTACCTTTTCAGGTTGTTTCACGTACTTTGTTCAAAGGCGTACCATTGCGTTGTCACTTGATGCAGTAATATTAAAAGCAACCATTTCATGACCATACTCTGCACTACACAGAATGAAAACATCTGCCTCACTAGGAGTATAGGCAATGGATAACAATCTGTACGGTCCTCTCCTAATGCCAAAGCCAAGCCTGCTGACAGTAAATCAGTATCACCAGTAGCCTTTTATAAAACACTTGATTTTGCTTTGGTAAGTGAGATTAGTAACAGACTATTGGTGCAGGACTACAAGTTAGCAGCATGATGACATTTCATGGCTGTAGAGAAAAGTTCACAAGGGCTAGATGGAAAAGCCCTTTACACTTGTATTAAGATCCCTGATAAACTGTAAGCAAATGTCTTTTACTGATGTTTAATAACAATACATGATATATAGCTATCAACAGGAAAATGAATAACGACTACTGTACCTAATCAATATCAGCAGGTGATATGCAAATTAAGTCGTTTCATTTTTCCCATCTGTACCTGGCTACAGGTAATATTCTACTGTTGTGCTAACAGTCTGTTCTGTCTGTTATTCCACTGAACCTCTAAGATTTCCAGCCATGACCTTGGTCCCTGAAATAAATACATATATACATCCACCCCATGTACAAAACGGGAAAAGGGGTCTTGAAGTGCATGCTGTTTCCAGTCCATACATACATACATACATACATACATACATAAGCGAATGACTGACTGACCAAATGAAGATTCGGTAGGCAAAGACATTTTAAAACTTGCACCATCCCCTGATTCTAAGAGCTGATAGGAACTTTAAGGCAGAAAGAAGAAGAACAAAAAGTTTTGAAAAATAGGAATTGGCTTCCGGGTGAAAAATGCAAGGCTTGAACACTGAAAATACCCCAAAATGTACAAATGTATAAAAACTGCCATAGGAAAAAAACAGTGATAATCATATGGCATACAGCAGATCTGCAACAAAAACACATTATTTCAAGAACTGACAGTAACCCTTTAAGATTTAGTCAGTTTTCTCAAGTCAAGGTGGCCGTGGACTCTTAGAAGTTGTCCAGCCGTGGTACTTTAGTCATTTCTCTAGAAAGAAGGACTAACACATTTGTCTGTCATTGGCATGTCTGTAATACCACAGCCCTCTGTTTCAAATGACATCTTAATTACACATTGATCTAGTCTGTGACTATCATTTTTATCTGTGTGCCATGTTTAAATTATCCGATGATAAAAGGGCAACATAATACCTGTCAACTTCTTAGTGCAAGAAATCTGGACAAAGCCAGAAATAATGGGGGGGGGGGGGACAGAGGCTCAAAAATAGGGGCAAAGTTCAAATATTGCTCCTATAAACTTAGAAAGTTGCTAAGATAAATGGTTTTATGTTACTGTGCATGTTCTGAAGGATATTAAGTCTGAAACTCAAATGTCTGCCATTGTTTAGTGAATTCGATCCTTACTGATTTCTCAGAAAACGACAAATTTTATGAGGAACAGATCAAAAATATGAGGCAAAAATCTGGACATTCTGCAAAAATCTGTACAGTTGAGAGGTATGATTGGTCATACCAATCTGGAGAAAGGAGAATTTTAGCAAAAGAAGTGAATGAATCCTGCCATATACTTAGAAATTGCACCAGCAATTATTTTTTTTCTTCAGGCTACTGACATTAGCTGGCACACACATTTGGATATTTGATTTTCACACACACGCACACACATACACACACACACATACACACACACACACACACACACACACACACACACACACACACACACACATAAAACACCTCGGAAAGACTGGCACAGATTTACCAGCTGTGCCCCCTCTTCCCAGACCATAAGGTAATTACGCTGCTACCAGTCAGCTACTCTAAGGGTCTTACAAAGTTACCTAATTGTAATGAGTAAAATTAATACTTATACAAATGGTAGAGTTTGACCAAAGCAGCAAGACTTTCAGGAGCAGACACAGTGTCATTAAATAAGCATAAGTACTCTTAAGATGTTAAAAGTATTGTCTAAAAGACCAGCCACAATGAAAGGTATAGAAACATTTAATAATAAAAGGAAAACATGAGAATACTGAATATCAAGTTACAATAAACACCAGAGTTTCAATCACAGGAGATATAAAAAAATAACGCAGTTGGATAGATTCACTCAGATGCAGAAAAACAATACGTAATTAATTTCACTATATTTTCCTGACTAAAGAATTACTGGTCCCTAGTTAAATTACTTACTACATTAAGGCAAGATTATGAGTGTGCTGAGTTAAGATGAGGTGTGAGGTTGTGTGAGATATCTGTGAAAGATCTTTCCTGTCAGGTTCCAAAAAATAAAGTTCTGCTATGAGTTCCAGAATACCTCTGAATATCTCTCACTAATATCTAGAAAATCATTTCAGTGCTGGTTATAGAATGACATCACCTCTGGTCACCTAACTCTGGTACAATACACACCCAGAGCTTTGCTAAGATCTGTTGCAGCATCTGAAAGCTAGAAAACAATTTCAAAAACTTCTACCCTTCCAGGATAACAATTAGTTCACTACTAAGGCCAATACAGTAAGATTCCTAGTCCTGGTTTTCTCATAGGTTCATAGGTTGGTACTAGGCTATTGGCCCTAGGGCCTATACAAGCCTAGCCACAACAATTCCCTGGATATTTCTTCCCACAATATTTACTTCCCTGGAAACCTGTCTAGCAGGGTGACTGACATGATCCCCAGGGTGAATTTCCTATCTTCCATCCAATCATCAAGGTTCTTTTTGAAGACAGCCAAGGAGGCGCTCTGCTTGACATGTATGGGCAGTCTATTCCAGAGTATGGGGAGTCTCTGGGTCAGGAACCTATCCCTCCAGCATGTTTTGTTCATTGTGATGACAAGATTTAGATCCCTGGAGCATGTGGCTCTGAGGGAGTGTGATTTCTTTAAGTGGAGCATGTCCAACAGCTAAGGGTTTGACATTGCCTCGTATGTTAAGCAGAGATCACCTCTGAGTAGATGATATGCCACAGAGTATAGCTGTAGTTTTTCTAGACAATCAGCATAGGGCATCTGCTTTAGGCCTGTTATTCTTTTAGTGAGGTATTTCTGCGGCCTTTCCAGCTGTTGCAGATGTCTTGTGAGGTACATACCAAACAGGGGGTTGTACTCTATAATGTGTCTAATGAGGGATGAGTACAGTGGGACAATGACCTCCTTTTTTCTGGATGAAAAGCCCTTAGTGATGAGATTTGCCACATAGAAGGATTTCCTGACTTTTGTGGCAATGTGGTTATCGAAGGTGAGACCACTGTCCACCTGTGTCCCTAAGTCTCTCATCACACTTTCAGTGTTTAGTGTACTGCCACCTATGTGGTAATTCATGGGTACATGTTTTTTCCCAAAGGGGATAACTATACATTTCTTGGCATTGAGCTTGAGCCCATGGCTCTGGCACCAAGCATCTGTTTCTGTAAGGCCCTTTTGTAGACTATCCACATAATTTGGGGATTCAATAATGGCTCCCAGTTTGCAGTTATCTGTGAACTTTGTTAGCCAGAGTCCCTTAGTGTTAGCCTGTACTTCAGAGAAGTAGATGCCAAACAAGAGCGGTCCCAGGACTGAACCTTGAGGTACTCCACTTGTCACTTGTCTGGAGCTGGATTTGGAGTCAGCTACTTTTACAGTCTGGGTTCTTTCAGTAAGCCATTTGGCAACCCATCAAGTGGCATAGGGATTTATGCCCAGCTTAGTAAGTTTATCTATGATTCCAGAGTGGGGGATGGTGTCAAAGGCCTTGGCGAGGTCCAGATAGGCTGTGTGGACCACCTTACCCTCATCTACAGCTCTGGAGACTGATTTGAAGAAGTAAATCAGGTTCAGGAGACAAGATCAGCCCTTCACAAACCAAAACTGGGTGGGGTCCAGTGTTTGAAGATTGCCAATGTCTTTGTTTATAAATTCCATGATAATGCATTCCATGCCCTTGCAGATCAGGTTCGTCAGACTGATGGTACGGTAGTTCCTGGGATCCAAGGTGGATCCCCCTTTGTGGAGTGGGATAACTGTAGCTGTGCACCACTCAGTGGGCATGAAGTCTGAAGTGAGGCTATGATTAAACATGACACTTAAGTGAGGTGCCAATTCATTTTGTAGTTCATGTAGTACACAACCCGGAATGTCATCGGATCTCATGGATGCTGTATTCTTAGCTTTGGAGAGTGCAGTTTCTACCTGAGTGGCCATTATTACTGGAATTTGGCAATCTTTTGGTACTGAGATGGGCTTTTTAGGGGGTGATGGGGGGTGAAGTTGGCACTAAATCGATCTGCGAGTATATTGGTAATATCCTTGGGATCAGTATATTTAATGCCATTCTGTTGTAGCTCAGAGCAGATCTGAGCATTGCCATTTAGATTCTTGACATAACTATAGAATGCCTTGTGGTTGTCTTTGGAATCTTTGGCAATTTTATTTTCGTAACTAGCTTTGAAGGATTTTATGAGGGATCTCAGCTTCTTACTGATGCTGCTATGGGAGTTTTTTGCATTCTGAGATTTTCCTCTTTTCTGCAATAGTTTCTTCCTTCTGTTGTAAAGTTTGTTTATGGCAGGGGACCACCAGATTGGCTTTCTTTTTTTGGAGGATAGCATCTTGGTTCTATTTGGGATGGCAAGATTCATGCACGATTGGATGTGCTCATACAGTGCCTTAGTGAAGGATTCAGCAGTTGAACTTTCTGATCCCATCTGCATGGGTATCATGAAGTTTGTCACTTCTGACTTGAGTAGCATGAAGTTGGCTTTGGAGAAGTTTTTTACGGAGGTTTCCTTACTGGGGGGGGGGGATGTGGATGTCAAGGGTGATTTACTTATGGTCAGACTTGACCAATGAGGGGGTGACCACTGGTGTAGAGCATCTATCTCCCATTTTGGTAATGACCAGGTCTAGGATATTGGTCCCTGGTGGGACAATGGATTAGTTGATCCAGAGCATTGGAATTTATGAATTCCAAGAACCGTTGGGAAAAGGTGTTGGTACCCAAGTAGTTTTCCCAGTTAATGGCAGGGTAGTTGAAATCACACAGTATTAGGGTGTTTGGTTGTATCTTAATATTTTCCAGTATGTTTAGAAAGGTGTAGTGAGAATCTTGGGGCATGGTGGGGATCTGTAGCAAGCTACAGTTTGGATTGCAGTCTTACCTAGTGTTAGTTGCACCTGGAGAATTTCAGCCGCATTGTGTTGGGCAACTAGCCTGGTGGTGTGAATATCCTTGGTGAATATGGACAATCCTCCACCTTTAGTGTTTCGGTCCTGGTTTGGTGGCCAAAACGTGTGGTAAGAGTTGTAGCCTGGTATTGCAGGGGTGCTCTCTGGAGCCTTGAACCAGGTCTCAGTTACTGCACAGATATCGATGCTCTCCATTTTTAGGAGTGCCTCGAGAGAGTGCATTTTGAGGTTTAGACTTCTAGCATTGAGTAGCATTACCTTCAGATTTTACATGCTTGTATCTGTTACGGTGGTGTTTTTTTCCTTTGAACCTTGCCTAAAAAAGGCACTATAGGGGTGGCAAGAGCTTTAGCCAGTAATCTGAATCTTACAGATGACAGGTGCAGACCATCTCTGGCAAAGCATCATGGTTTGTCGATCATGTCTTCCCAGGCAAACAGATACTGGATCCCCTTTGAATGACACCAGAAGCTTAGCCAATTGTTGAAGTCAATCATTTTGTCCTTATACTGTGGTATCATTCTGGGCTAAGGCAGGATGCTACTCAGGGCTAGGGTCATACCTGCCTAGGCAACATAATCCAAGAGCTCTTCCATGTCTCTTTTCATGTAGTCCAGGGAGGTACGGCTCAAGTCATTCACTCCAATATGGACAACGACAGAGTCATATTTGTACTTGTTGTGGAGTGACTTGAGTGCATGCGTTATGTGGCGGATCCTGGCACCTGACAGGCAGCTGACTGTAATTTCTCCTTGTTCAGCCTGGTGAGTGGGACATCAGTGTGCCTGACTATAGAGTCACCTATGACTAAAGTACTGGGTACATTGCCTTGCCTTAGGGGCTGTTGTTAGATGGCACACTGGTGTTGTGAGCTATGTGCCACTTTGGTTGTGACAGGTGTTTGTTTGTGTTTCAGCTTCGGAGGTCTTTGTTGCTTGGGCAGGTTAATGTTAAGGGCCTCTGCATATGTGGGTTTAGTGTTGCTGTGTGTGTGTGTTGATGATGTGGGTTTTGAAGGGCTATGCGTTGCTTGAGGTGTAGTGCAGGTGTTAACCTTCTCCTCTTGACTGTCTAGCACAATCTTGGCTGGAGAGAGCTTTGCTTCCAGTTTGCCTATGTAAGTGCATCTCTCACAGGTTGTAGTTTTGGGTGGTAGGAGGAGAGGGTTGTCTGTGTACATGAGGCAGTTGCTGCATTGCTCCAGTATGTATCATACATTTTTGTCTTTGGCTGCAGTCAAACCTGTAAGATATAATCTTTATGGCCTAAACTAACCCATTTAATTTTCAACCTATTTTTTTTTTCAAAATTAGCAGGACTAAGATTAACCTCTTCCCTTCCAGAGCTCTTTATTAAAACTACACATTTAATCAGTTATAATAATAATACTATCTGACATACATGTATATCTCTTTTCTGTCCAGCAGGACCTACCGTTGATACTTTTTAACACAAGCACTTTTACAAATACATTTTTATCACAAGCATCTGTACAAATCAGTGTGATAGTCAAATGACATGAAATTCTTTACAGAACTCCAGCTATCTATGCTGGCATATGTTGCACATGCATTGCCCTACCCTCTGTCTTTCTGGTACAGACGGCATTACTTCATGTCATCACAACACATACCAGGGGAATGTGATAAAACACACACTTGCATGCACACATGTCCACATACACAGAAACGCACTCACCAACAAACAAACATACGCGCACACACACACACACACACACACACACACACACACACACACACACACACACACACACGTGGAAGAAATGCACACAGATATGCACATGCACACACACAACAATCACACATTATTACAAACACACATGCACACACACGCACACACACACACACACACACACACATGCACACAAACACACACACACGCACACAAACACACACACGCATACACAAACACACACAAGCATGCATCTCATCTGTTTCCTTCCAGAGTAGAAAGTTAAATATAAATTATTTAATTCACATAATATTTACCGGACAATGTAGTCTTCTTTTTGTAGTACTTAATGAAAGTGTATTGGCCCGCTATCTGCAAAGTGTAGCAGGTATTGCAAAAACAGACATTGCTTTTCAGTCCAAATGAAGGGCAGAATCCTGTCTATTTCCTTTAGTTGCAGCATTTCTAGACTTGCTATTAGAAAATATTTGCTGTAATATCTAAAGGCAAAATAGAGAATTTCTCATTCTCTGACATTTCACTTGTGTTGCCTCCTGGTGAAGTCAAAGGTCGGCAGTGACAGTGACTGTCAGAATGTGGGAGTCTAGTGATGACAAGAAGTAAGTGTCTGATCATGTTTCTGTGGGAAAGGGTCACACGCTGTTTAATGTCAGAAAAAAAGTACCACATGCCAACACTATAAATAAGTGATGAGACTCTTTATCAGTGCTACAGAAAAGACAGACAGACAGATTTTGACTAGATCTTCCTGAAACATATCCAAGTGGCACTCCATGCTACGAGACCCTAATGTCACTCACCAGTTTTACTTAGTTACTTAATTATTCATTTTTTACATTTTGATACATTTTATCACCTGAATTACCATCTTTGAAATGAAGAAATATAGAAACAACCAAACAAAAAATAAGGTATAGCATTTTAGTATTTGCTTGATGGTGTTACATTTGGTATATTCTATGGTGTTTAAAAAAATATTTTCCATGCTGCCTGATTATATTTATTTTCTGGCCTTATACCTTGGCATACTCCGGTAGAATACATTTAGAAATAGGATATAAAAGAGAATGCATGGTGCAGATATCATGGGGCAGGAAACATTTAAACGTCTACTACCAAACAACTCCCTCAGCATATAGTAATATTTGTACCATGCCCACCCTAACTGCATTATTGCACTATTGCATTAATGAAGTGGGCATCTTTGTTTTAATGTTCATTAACATTTATATTAACTAACTTAGATAACAAAATCATTTATCTGGTATTATATTCTGATGTAAAAATAGCCCCTCTACTAAAGTTCACATATGCTTTTGGTATAGCAGAAGACACATTTCCCTCTGGATTTTAAATCTGACTGCCACATCTATGACTTAAAAACATGCAAAGCTCTCCAAATGTTGCTCCTCCTCTTACATTGTATTCTCATTAAGTGCTGCCCCCTGCAATCATCAACATTTATTTTATTTTTATTAGTAATGGTTTACATCTCTGAACAAGTTTACATAGATATGTATATTGAAGGCATAAGCTTAAACAGTAGTAAGAATATTCTGAACTTTGTAAAACACTGTGTGTTTGAGAATTGCTCAGGAAAAAATGCAGTTGTCTGAGTATGCAGGAGTATTTCTGGATACAGCCATGATACTTGGCAGAGTATAAAAGGACTTGATGGGCTGCTGATCTACTAATTACCAGAATGCAGAAAAAATAATTGTTTACAGTACTTTGGTATCTAGAAATCATGGCACTCACTGTATTATGCAAAATCACAAAGATACTGGAACACAGATGTGATATTATACCTTTTATTGGACCAACAAAGGTTTGACAATTACTCAAACGTTTGAGCTGGTATTTGCCATCCTGATGAAGGGCACATGCTGGCTTGAAAGCTCAAGAAACTGCAAAATTTATGTTGGTCCAGTAAAAGGCATTACGTTACTTCTGTGTTCCAGTGTCTTTGTGTTTTCTGCTAGCAGACTAACATGGCATTTCTTTAATATTTTTCTTATTATGAGAAATAACTGTTAGTGGTTGCTACATTTTATTTAGATGGACTTAAAGCTAATTTGTTTATTGCTTTGCATTTTCAACCCTTTTTCTTTTCCCATCTGGTGGACGAAGCTTGACCTCTTGAGCTTCGAGCATCGACTGCCCCAGATTCAACTCATTGACAATCAAAATTCTTCTACAGAAAATGACTGTCAGCAAGGTGTGCAGGAAGTGATTCCCTTTTGTAACACTGGAGTTGAGATATATAGATAGATAAATAGATATATAGATATTTTGAGTGTGTTTGCTCCCCACATTGAGGGTTGTGGGGGGCTTCCCTCCCAGCAAAAACACAAAATTGTTTTTCAGCAAAATTTTCTAGGTGAATGCAGTTCAGGGGTTCCAATCCTTGCTGCATTCACTTCCGTCCACTCATAGTGGAAGCAGCTTTTTTTCCTGATATGCAGGTACTCAACTCCCAAAAGAATGATGTTTCAGGACTGTACTCCTTGTTAGAGTATTCTGCCTCATGCTTCTGAATTAGTTTATTTTTAAATTTTTTAAATGTCAGATATTTGAAGACTGTAGTTCTCTGGCATGGGTGGCACTGGGAGACGAAGTAGATGCATTTTTATTACTCAGGTTTGTTTTGTTAGGACAGTAACTTAGCAGCACTGTGTAAAGGCAAGCAGAAGTGCCAGATGTGTGGATAACTTTCTTGGATATGAAAAGAAAGGGGTGAATATGCAGAAATGCTGCTGGGCTAACTGAAAATTAGCTGAAAAGAAAAAAATGTAGTTAAATAAGAGAGAGAATCAACAAAAGAAAAAATAAAATGTGAATTCAAATGTAAAGCATTGTTATCATTCAACTAACATCTCTTCTACTGTGTAGAGGGAGCACTTGGGAAGGACAACCCCTATTGTCTCAATCTGCTCTGTTCCCTCCCTCTCTGCTTAAACAAATATATATTTTTACTTTATTCAGCTGCTCTTACTTAACTGTCTTCTACCTTATTACCTAAGTTTGCTGTTCTGTGTGCTCTTATTCTGCTGCGCTTATTACTGCTTGTTAGCAGCCTGATTACATTTACCTGATATTCTAAGCATCTTAGTTTTGGTTGTAGCACTTGTGCTTCAGGCCATTTATTTTATATTTAGGGTTTTTGCGGACAAGCTCTTATCAAACCCTGTTCTTCATAAGTCCACCAAATATTCAGAACACTATATCTGGACAATTCCCATTAGTTTCCCCTGCCAGCCTGGTCAACTTGGACATACTGAGACAGTGTAGCAACTACCTCATGTTCACAGACAGTCCCCTTCTCCTAGCACACAATTATTCTACTTGTGAGAGATCCATCTACATCAGTAAGCTGGAATCCATGCTCTCTCACACCAAAGTCAGTAATCCTGACAAAGAGAAGATTGCCAGCACAAACAACACAACATCCACATCACAGAGTTACACACCCACCTATGCAGAGGTCCTCAACAAAAACTTACCTAAACAACAGAGACTCCAAAAACACACTCACAAACATTCCACACACACCACCAATCAAATCACACACAGTAGTCAACACACAAGTGTCTCACAAACACAGCCCATAAGTTATAACAATAAACCAAACATACAAGTCATTGGTGACTCAGTAGTGAGACACACTGATGTCCCCCTCACCAGGCTCACCAAGGAGAAGAGCACGGTCAGCTGTCTGTCAGGCGCTAGAATCCGCCACATCATGCTCCACAGCAGCTACAAGTATGACTCTGTCATTGCCCATGTTGGTGTGAATGACTTGAAACGTACCTCCCTGGACTATATGAAGAAGGACATGATTGAGGTCTCAGAGTATGTGCACCAAGTAGGTATGACCCTAGCCCTAAGCAGCATCCTACCTTCACCAAGAATGAAACCGTAATATCAACAAAAATGTTTGACTTCAATAATTGACTTAGTTTCTGGTGTCTTTCTAAGGAGATCCAGTATCTGTCTGCTTGGGATGACATGGTTGACAGGCCTCTTTGCCAGAGATGGCCACTATCTGTCACCCCTGGGGTTCCAGATCTTGGCCAAGGCTCTTGCCTCCCCCATTGTAGCTTTTTTAGGCTATGTCCCAAAGACATATCTTCCAATATAAAAGATCTGTCAAAAAGCAAATTGAAGGTCATGCTGCTCAATGCTAGGAGCCTTACTCTGAAAATGCACTTACTGGAGGCTCTCCTCACCCTGGAAGATGCCAATGTCTGTGCAGTCACAGAAACGTGGTTCAGGGCTGTGGAGACCATCCCTGCATTACCAGGCCATACCTCATTTGACACTTTCCAACCCCAAAATGAGGGTTTACCAGCATGATGCACTGGAATTACTCCAGGTGCAACTGACAGTTGGTAAGACACCCATCCGAGTTATAGCCAGCTATAGACCCCTCTTCATGTCTTATGACACCCACTCCTCCCACCTGGACCTACTTGACACCATCAAGGTACCCTCTAACACCCTGATCCTTGGTGACTTCAACTACCCCACCAAACACTGGGTGAACTATTCCTGCACTAATGCACTCACCCAATGATTCTTTGACTTCATCAGTTCTAATGCACTAAATCAGCTGGTCTCATCCCCCACAAGGGGAGATAACATGCTGGACTTGGTCCTCACCAACATGGGTGACTGCTGCACCACTCCCATGGTATGTTCTTCCCTGGTGAGATCAGATCATCAGTCTGTCTCATTCGAAGTTTCTATCCCACCCAACCACTCTCCAGCTATAAACAAGCTAAAAATCTTTTCAAAAGCTGACTACAGCCTTCTAAGGGAGGGTATCATCAACTCCGCCCCCTCAGATGATGCAGACAACTATGCTGAACAGTACGCCATTGCAGTTTACAAGCACCTGTGCAACTGCATGGACTCAGCCATACCCAACAGATCTACAACCTGCTCCTCAAGGAAACACAAACCTGTCTGGTGGGCATCCTATATCAACAGGCTTTACAACAAAAGGAAAAAACTGTTGTCCAAGGCTAAAAAGGAACAAATTCCAAATCGGAAACACTCCCTCCTCTGCTTCAACAAGCAAATTAGATCACTAGTGAAAGCCTCCAAAACCAATTATGAGTCGAACCTAGCCTCTAAACAAAGGGAAACCATAAGTCCTTCTTCAGTTACATTTGGAACCTCCATGGCAAAGCCCAAGTTTGTTCTGTACTAGTACTTAATGGTATCATTTACACTGATCCTGCTGACTTAGCCAACCTGCTAGCTGATAGGTTTAGTGCAAACTTCACCCCCTTATCACCCCCAAAGGCCCAGTCGCCATCCCCGATACTTGTCCCACACCTCACATCTCCATAGATCAATTGTTAAAGGCCCTATCCAAGGCAAAGAACACAGCCTCCATGGGACCTGATAGTATCCCAGGCTGTTTTCTTCACCATATTCAGCAAGAACTAGCTTCGCCATTGAGCACCCTATTCAACCACAGCCTAATTATAGGCTTCATTCCAGCAGAGTGGAGAACCGCCATTGTCATCCCCTTGCACAAAGATGGCACAGCTACTGACCCAGGAAACTATCACCCCATTAGCTTGACAAGTCTGATCTTTAAAGTCATGGCACATATTATTATGGATCTCATAAACGGGTCTATATTATAAGCTCAAAAGCTTAAAAGAGCAAACACTCTTTTATCGAACTGTAAATATCAAAACCACTAAATCGTGAAAACATGGAACAGTGATTTTTTTTCCCAGGAAAAATCGCTGCTCCGCAAAAAAAAAAAAACAAAAAAAAAAAAACAAATGCAAACACAAAATAAAGTGGGAGGCTGTGCCCCCAGCAACCCCCCTACTTAAATATACCAACTCCGTGATCGCACCACAGTGGAGGAAATGGCAAAGTCCCGAAAACGGCACAGTGATTTTTTCCCTGAGGAAAAAAAAAATCGCCGTTCCGTGTTTTCACTATTTAGTGGTTTTAATATTTACAGCTCAATAAAAAAGCGTTCACTCTTTAAAGCTTTCGAGCTTATGATATAGACCCTCATAAACAAGATCATAGGCAATCTCCAAGTACTTGACCCCATCCAATTCAGATTCGTCAGGGGCAAATATTGCTTATTGAACCTAGTTGACTTCTTTGAGACTGTCACCAAGGCCCTGGATGAGGGAAAGTCAGTACATACAGCTTACCATGACCTGGCCAAGGCCTTTGACACAATCCCCCAACTTGGGCATCTTCGAAAAGCTAAGACAACTTGGTGTTAATCCCTATCTAGTCAGATGGGTGGCCAACTGGCTCACAAATAGGACCCATAATGTCAAAATAGGTGTGGCCACTTCCGACAGCAGACCTGTCACTAGTGGTGTCCCAGGGATCTGTCCTGGGAACCCTACTGTTTGGCATCTACTTCTCAGAGGTCCAGGCAAAGACAAAGGGCCTTTGGCTGACCAGGTTTGTGAATGACTGCAAGTTGAGGGCTGTCATTGGCTCCCTAAATGATGTTAACATGCTGCAAGATGGTCTCACAGCTACAAATAACTGGTGTTAAAGTCATGGCCTTAAGTTAAAAACAAATAAATGTATTATCATACCATTCTGCAAAAACACGGCCCCTGCCAAATACCACATCAACGGCAACCCCTAAGCACAAAACCTGTGGTGAGAGACCTGGGTACTCTGGTTGACAACAATCATACATTCGACCATCATGTGGCGGGGATCTATATTATAACAATGAACACTTAACATAGCAAACGCTGTATAATCAACCCTAAAATGTCAAAATTGCAAAATGCCAAACACACAGAACAGCGATTTTTTTCCCAGGGGAAAAAAAAAAAGAAACACTAACACACCGTAAAAAAAAAAAAAACCACGAACACACAACCCCCCCCCCATTAAATATACCAACTCCGAGATCGCACCATAGTGGAGGAAAGTGGCAAAGTCCCACGGCCTAGTGTTTTTTTTTCCCCTAGGAAAAAAATCGCTGTTACGTGCATTTCGGGATTTCACCATTTAGAGTAAAAAGTGTTGATTAAACAGCATTCGCTATTTTGAGCATTCGCTGATTTAATAAGGACTCTGTGTCAGTGGTAGTCAGAAAAGCCTTTTACTTGGTTTGTCTCATAAGTAAAGGGATTGCATCCATAATAAAGTAGGTTATTATCTCTCTGTACGCCTCCCTCATTAGACCTATAATTGACTATAGCACCCCATTTTTTATGTACCTCTCCAAACACCTGCACCAACTGGAAAAGCCACAGAGATACCTCACAAAGAGAATACATGACCTCCAACAGCTGTCCTATGCAGACAGGCTTAAATCACTATCACTCTACTCGGTATCATACAGATTGCTCAGAGCTGATCTGTGTCTTGCCTACAAGGCAATATCAGACCTTGCCCTACTAGAGATGATCCATATCTGTAAGTCTAACTCCTCATGCATTACCTGCTCGATAGGCCTAAATCTAATATGCAACATCAACAAAATCTGCTGGAGAGACAGGTTTGTTTCTCAGAGGCTGCCCCATCTCAGGAATAGACTCCCACACATGTCAAACAGAGTACCTCGCTGACCCTCTTCAAGTGCAACCTTGATGAGTGGATGGGAAACCACAAATTTGTCCCAGGGGTTCCACCTTTGTCCCTCATTGACAAGTGCTGACTGAGGTTTCTTTTTTGGGGATAAACTCTCGGCTTGGCTTGTAAGGGCACTAGAGCCATTAGCCTAGTAACATCCTATGATCTATGAGACCATGAATTGTTTGGAATATTTTGATGCACGTGAGAATATGTGTGTTATTGTTTGTAGTTTATAACTGAATTTCTAGTCATTAAATATGAAGACTGAAGAAAAGCTCTTAGAAGTTCTTTTTTTTACATTCTCATTTCTCAGCTGGAGTGTCTTCTCTATGGCATATTCTTTCCATATTAGTGCATTTTTGAGTGGTTCTCAAGTTTCTTTCCACATTTGAAAATCACACTGCTGCAAACAGCCATATCAGGATGATGTGAAATTTTTACAAAAAACAAGAGGGATGATGGGAAAATTAAACAGAGACATCAAAATGTAGTGGTCACCTACACACAGGATCTGCAAAACTACTTCTTCATAGAGAGAGCTTTGGTCTTGTGAAATGGGCTTCCCGAATACATGTTGGAAATGAAATCCAAGAAGGAATGTTATATGTAGAGAAAGAGATAGGAGGCATGTTCGATACAATTAAACAACATAATAGATAAACAAGTTATCTTATGGAACCATCAAAGAAATATAGTGTAATTCTGGCAGGTAAATGGGTGATGTTAAACTGGCTTTTGGAGATTTGATGAATATGTCTGTGTGTGTGTGTGTGTGTGTGTGTGTGTGTGTGTGTGTGTGTGTGTGTGTGTGTGTGTGTGTGTGTGTGTGTGTGTGTGTGTGTCTGTGTCTGTGTGTGTGTGTGTGTGTGTGTGTGTGTGTGTGTGTGTGTGTGTGTGTGTGTGTGTGTGTGTGTGTGTGTGTGTGTGTGTGTGTGTGTGTGTGTGTGTGTGTGTGTGTGTGTGTGTGTGTGTGTGTGGACTCTGAGCTCATTCCCTGAAAGGTTAAGCTCAATCCTCCTCATGACCCTGAATAAGGTAACACAGGAAGAGAAACTGGATTGGTAGATATATTATCTTAGCAACTATTCTGAAAAGTAAAAGGTCTGCTTCAAGGAGAAAGGTTAGACCAGGACTGTTTTCCTCTTCTACATGGAGACCTTACAAAGTCTGGTGTCAAGCTACCTGCCTTACAGAGCACAGATTAGACACTGGAGCTGCCTAGGTAAGAAAGACTTTGCATGGTTAACCTGATGCTGAATGCACAGGATCATACCTCTTGCACATTACCACTGAGTAACCTATGTAAAGAGGAGACCAGAAAACAATTATTTGAAGAAGGTTCAGTGTAAGCAAAGCCAGTTGTCAGATAGCAGTCAAAATACAGACTTCTTCTCATGTTAAGCATCTCCAAATAAGCCGGGATTCAGCATGAATTTCGATGAACAGGTAACTTTATCACAAACAACATAGCAGCGTATCATAAATAATGTTAATATTTCAGCATCTCTGACCTAGCTGCTTCAAGATGCAATGCATTATGGTCAAGACTTGCACCTTAAAGGTTATAAAGAGGCAATATAACTATGTACATGTATACAATATATACAGACTGTTGACTTTTGAACAGTTTTAATTTACTTTCTACGACACCAGAGGTTATTCATGTCCCCTTCCAGATTATGTTAATGCAGATATTGGTTAAGGAACATCTGACTGAACATATAATGAATATGTCTGTGTGTCTGCATATGTGTGTCTGCGTCTGTAGTAAAAGAGGGATATTGACTGTGGAAAGTTCACACTTACTGCAGTCCTAAGTGATCTTATTGGGATTACTGTAAGTAATATGGAGTCAGCAGCTGCAGAGCAGCCCAGAATTACTGTATTACTAGTGACAACATTAGTCTAATATGACAGCACTATCAAACTTGCAGTGAGGCAGTTTATAGCTACTTTAGCTCAACAGGAGTCTCTGTAGTTAAGGGTGTACAAGTATTGCACAGTCATGATACTGATGCAATGGCATTTAACTGCCAGCTGCTGTCATTGTGGCAAACATTGCAGTCATGAAGATGATGTAATGGCATTCAGCTGCCAGCAGGAGTCACTGTAGATAATGGTGCATAATCATTGCATAATCAGGAGGCTGACATAATGGCATCCAGTTAACAGCAGGAGTAAATGTAAGTAATGTTATACAAGCTCACTTTTCTAAACTGTTTCTACAAACGTTCATATACCTTAATATGTAAAAATTCATTCATTTTGCTTTCATAGATTCATAGGTTGGTACTAGGCTATCGGCCCTAGGGCCTATACAAGCCTAGCCATAACAATTCCCTGGCTATTTTTTCCCACACTGTTTACTTCCCTGGACCCCTGTCTAACAGGGAGACTGACGTGCTCCCCGGGTTGAATTTCCTTCCTCCCATCCAATCATCAAGGTTCCTTTTGAAGAGAGACAAAGAGGCACTCTGCTTGACATGTATGGGCTGTCTATTCCAGAGTCTGGGGAGTCTCTGGGTCAGGAACCTATCCCTCCAGCATGTTTTGTTTATTGTGATGACAAGATTTAGATCCCTGGAGCGTGTGGCTCTGAGGGATTGGGATTTCTTTTAAGTGTAGCATGTCCAACAGCTCTGGGTTTGACATGGCGTTGTATGTTAAGCAGAGATCACCTCGGAGTAGACAGTATGCGACAGAGTATAGCTGGAGTTTTTTAAGGCGGTCAGCATAGGGCATCTGCTTTAGGCCTGTGATTCTTTTAGTGAGGTATTTTTGCGGCCTTTCCATTTAGTGAGGTATTTCTGTGGCCTTTCCAATCATATGATTCATTAGCACACCAAAGTTTCCTCAGCTCACTTGATTCAAAATTCAAACATTGACTTGTACCTTTACAATGATAGCACTGCCATATATGCCCTTTCATTTTGTTTCTTTATATTGTTATACCAAGGTCATTTAGTCTCATTCCCTTTTCTAATACAAATTACTGATGAGTTTATTATATAACTGTTAAAGTATTTTGCTATTCCTAACTTTGTGTTTGGTAAATGTATAATATTTGTAAGAGAGAGTGATAAACTGGTTATTACTGCTTCTTCACATGGATCTTTCAGTTCATTTTCTTGTAGGGTTACCTTTAGTGTTGAATTCCATGTCCTCTCTGTGTCTCCAGAAATTTTTGCTGATCCCTCTCCTGTTTTCGTCTCATATATGAAAGACACACTAATAAACTAATCATCCTAAACAGATAAAATCCAACAGAGAGGTGTGTGGCAAAACAACGGCACTGCAAAAACTGCTTGAATAAGAAGTTCTTTTAATCGAAAAAGTACTGAATAAAACACAAGAAAAACATAAGCACTTTCACAGTGTATCCCACTGCTTCCTCAGACATATTTACAGAAAGGCCTAGCAGTTCCATTTAAATACTCCTGTTGTATTCAATCAGTTAGTTAAGGAAAGTTAAATCATCCTTCCTTAAAGGTACATACATAAAAACACTTTTGGATAATATGAAAAGTGCTTTAAAACATGAAAGTGCTTTAAAATATATAATTTAAAAGATATATAGAATATATACGAATAAAGATTATGATTATATATAGAAAAACGTTTGATATAAATATATAAATATAATTAAATAAGCTTAGATGTTTTTACAACATACTAAAAATGCATGCTTACATATGAACTTAAAAGCACATTCACAGGATATACTGAGACAATATATTCTGGATTAATGTCTAAAATTTGTATTAAAATCTGAAAAACAGTGGTGTGTTTATACTGGTGACGTGATGGATAGATGGACCAAAAGAAAGTTATATATGAAGAGTATTACAATTTTACATCACAAAAGTTTCAGGATCGTGAAAAAGGACTGAACATACTCCATGAACTAAATGAAATGTGTGAATATATATGGATAAAAGCAAAGTACAGAAATATATACATAAGAGAATATATACCCATAAAAATGTAGAGGGCATATGTATAATAACATTTTATAAATATATGTAAAGTGTGAAGTGTAAAAACAGATTGAGCATAGATGGGGCTACTTTCTAAGTGGTCTAGCTTGCAAAATGGGCTTAATAGGGACCCTGTCATTAAGTCCGCTGCCCACATCTGCTCTTAACCTTAGTATCCGTCTAGTCCCATTGACTTCAGTCCAATTTCTAATGTCTCCTAGCCTGTTAGTAATCTTAGTGTTCTTTATTATATGAAACTTAAAAGTGTGCTGTGCTGAGGTATTCATGACATGTCTGGCTAGAGCAGTGATTGGAAGCTGTTTTTGTATGTCATACAAATGCTCTCCAATTCTAAACTTGAACTTTCTGTCTGTTTTTCCTACGTAGTAAGCCATGCAGGTCACACAGTAAGCTAGATATACCAAATGTTCCGTGTCACAGGTCCCTTCGGCATGAAACCAAAATGTCTTCTTTAGATCTGGGTGAAAAAAAATGATTAGATACATCAATAAATTTGCAAAAATTGCAGCTGTTGCATATTTTTACCCCTTTACTAGGTTCTTTCTTTAAAGTATTTGGGTAGCAGAGAATCCTTTTTATGATTGTCATATTCTTAAAGGTAAAAGATGGCTGAGTACCCACAACTTCCCTGATTTCTGGGTCTGCTGCTAGAATAGGCCAATGTTTTTTGGAAATATCCATGGCTGTCAGTGTGTTACTAGCATATTTTTCCAGAATTTTCTGTCTCGCCTTGCTGCTTTTCTATTCTCTTGCTGCTTGGCTGGCAGCCAGACGTTTTGTCTTTCCAGCGACCCTGTATAAGAGAAACTGGAAATCAAGAAATACATATGTGCGTCACACATTACTTCACTGTTTATACCTCCTTGTAATATTTTGTACCCATTAATTCTCTATGCATGTAGTTCACCATGTTTGCTACTGTAGTATGTAACCATCAATAAGACCCTTTGATAAGTGCACACCATTTCCCATTACACACAAATTAATTCTATAAAGCTTGCTGCCGCATTTCTTCATTAAAAGGTCCTTTAACATAGCTCCTTAATTATTACTGCCCTGAAGAAGCATCTTTCATAATATAAATAGTCTTAGAAGGTTTTATGTTATGTGCTTTCATGTTTTAGCCAAGTTGAATCAACATTTTACTTTTACACCACCTGAGCTGCCATGTCGATCAGCAAAAGGCTTCTTCTCGCCTCTTGTACCAAAGTGCTTGTTCTTACCTGTCTGCCTAATTTTGGTGGCTCCCAAACTGATGCATCTTTTGTACATGAGCCAACCTAGTTATCATTTGTTGAATATTTCCTGTAAAGTCCAGAGCTGGGCTCAAATGTTGCAGTGCTTGCTACAAAATCATACACAATCATCCATCCATCCATTACACGAGTAGATTTATTAATTCAATGCAAGCAAAGTTGTTCATTACAAACAACCTGAAAGAACAGATCCACAGCTATATGTATGAGACAGCAAAGTCCATGTATCTCCCCTGTAAGAAGGCTATATATAGCTCTAATGCCCTCTGACTTTTAGATTGAAATTCAGGATTGCAGTAAATCTTTGCAGGTGGATTTCCAAACCAAGTGAAATTAATTTAGGGATTTAGACTGAGTTGCTAGTAAATTGCAATGGCATTTCGGTTAGGTTGCTTACATCTGCACATTCTGTTTCTTACCTCTTCTTAAAGGCTTTACAGCAGTATGTTCATGTGGAAATACACAATTAAATCTTAACATTTTAACAAAAAATGTGCTTGCACTCATGCTAAAAACTCAGATAAGAATAGAGGTGAGAGAAATGAATAATGTTTAAATCCTGGAATTTGCGCACAGGTTTACTAGTAGAGTAGACACATCAAATCACTACTCATAAGAAATCAGTATTCACCCCGACAATGTTCATTGAGTCAGTCAAAAGCCTGAGCAAATATACGTCTAAGTGGGCTGCAGGATATTTCAGCAAAGGTCATGGCCCTCTGCTCAGTAGAATTCATCGGCTTAGGTGATGAAAGAGATGATGCTTCACACCTTGCTTTCTACAAAACTCTCTCTGGAGAAATTTGTCAGTTTAACAGTTACTTAATGCGAGTTCAGGCTGTACAGAAATCAAACTGATGGAGGCATGGGCAGTCCTAGAAATGTTCTGCATATATGCTCCCCTCTGCTCTCATGGGGGAAGAAAAGCTTTTTGGCATTCAAGTGTGTAAAGCCGAAAGCTGAAGTAAAACAGGGATTGAAGAAAGGAAGGGCAATCTATAGACTATGTCTATGGATGAGGACTGAGTGGCCAGCTAAAAGCACTTTTTCATTTTCTATCTTATTTACAGGTCTTAAGCATCACTTGGCCTTCACAGTCCATTTCCTCCCTCATGTTATCTGATATTTATTTTCTCATTTTTTTTCCCTTCCTGCTTTATTCTCTTTTATATCACGTCCCACTAATAATACCTTACTCTTCTTCTTCCTCTAACTGTATTCCTTTTTATTTTATTATTATTTTTTTATTTATTTAACATTTTTTTACCGGAAAAGTCTGACTGGACACAGGTCCTTTTTCAGCGGAGGCACGGAGAAAAGCTCCATGAGTAACAGTAAATTTTAATGCACACATTACAATAATCAATAAAGTATAAAGTAAACAAAATGTAGTATACATAAGAAAATACAAATTTGTTACATTTTGACAACAAAACCTAGACTTTGAACATAGATAGTACTATTTGTAAAGTATGACTTATGTCAAGATATAAGGTTAAGACAGGTCGGTAGGAATAAAGAATTAAACACCGGGGGAGAAGTTGGTTATGTTTTGGGTATACTGTGATGTATCAGAGCACTCATGAGGGGTTATTACAGGAACATTGCCACTTATTTTTTAGATAAGCTTTAAGTGATGGCTTAAAGTGGTTAGTGGATTTTTCCTTTCTTCTATTTCTCACTGTGTCTCTTTCTCATCAAGGCTTTAGATCATCATGCCCTGTCAGTGCTTAATCATAACATCAGTGATTTTTTGCCTGTCACACTGTGCACTATGGTTGCAGAAAGGCAGTACTGCAGGTGTAAACTGATGCTTCTAGCTAGAAGTGGAAGGCAGGTGAGCACACAAGTTGTTAAGCTTTCACTTCTAGATTTTTTGCATTACATCCCACTTTCAGTCTTTGTACAGATTAGCGATTAATTCTTAACTCACTGTGTCACAGTGAGGTTTGTGAATAGCTGATGCATAATTACACTGCCAGACTTAAGAACCTGAGCAGAACCTTGGTTTTAGGACAAATTATTTTTGTATTCTGCTTTTGTATTAGACAAAGATTTCTTGTTGTCATTAGCTGATATTCATCTAACACGTTTCTGTAATACTGCAGCTGAAATCTCTGTTATAAAATGGAGTTGCCATTTGTGGATGAAAAAAAAATTAGCAACACAACCACTTGTGCTCAGCACAGACAGATATACTTGAGTCGAAGCAGCATAAGTTCGGACACTATGCAATATTTAGTGAGCGGTACCATGCAATATCTAGTGATATGAAACGAATACGATTCACAGACCTACTCCCCTGCTGCAGCCAGTCATATGCAGCTGCCTTTCGCTTCCTGCAGTTATTTTAATCCATCTCCAGTATATATCGTACATATCATCCTCTGTTTGACAGTACATATGGGCCCCTAAATGAAGTAATGAATCCAGTTGTTAGGTTATCTCTTGCCCTTTCCAGCTTTCACCCTTTATCCTGCACTTTGCAATCCTTTCATTGTAATTCTCTACCACTGACATACCCCATGTGTTGTACATCTATGGCATATATTAGATTCTGTGCTGTTGTCATCTTTACACACATCAATCCTTTCCTAATACACAATGCTTTCCATTATGTTATGTTGCTACCGTCAGACTATCTTGTCTCATTTCCTGATATTACCTCCAGAGCTGAAATGTTCCATGTGGGACCTCCTTCTTGCCTTGTGTGACGGGCGATGACGTCTGCACCACCATACACCTAGCAGTATATCCCAACATGCTGATGAATTCATTACTGTCCTCTCATATTGTACTGCTAACAAAGACAAACTAAAAGGTAACAGTATAAGTTAACAACTCTAATTGGATTACTGCAACAAATGCAGTCCTCATACCTCTACTCTTAGTAAAAGAAATCTGGACAAAGTCTAACATAATGGGGGGGGGCTAAGGCACAAAAATAGGGACAGATTTTAAATATTGCTCTTATAAAATAAGAAAGTTGCTAGAATAACAGGATTTGTTTTAGCATTCATTTTTCTGAAGGATGTGAAGTCTGAAACTCAAATGTATGTCATTATTTACTGTCTATAACCCCCAATCCCAGAAAAAATAACAATGTTATGATGAAAATGCCAAAATAATAAGGTAAAAATCTGGACATTCTGTGAAAAACTGGACAGTTGATAGGTACAGTACTGCAAGGATCTGTGCTTGATCCTGTCTTATTTAATGTGTTCCTTTCATATTTGCCTGCACCTGGCTCTGTCTAGATTGTAAATTGGATCCGTTATCACATGTACTGAAGATATGAAATGCTGAATCAGTATCTCTGTACTGTTTCATTATCATAGCTTAAAGATCATTGCCTATTTCTCAGCCACGCTTCAGTACACCTAGGTTTAAACAAACAGTTCTGCCTAATGAGGTAGTGATTGAGGTGACGTGATGGATAGATGGACCAAAAGAAAGTTATATATGAAGAGTATTACAATTTTACATCACAAAAGTTTCAGGATCATGAAAAAGGACTGAACATACTCCATGAACTAAATGAAATGTGTGAATATATATGGATAAAAGCAAAGTACAGAAATATATACATAAGAGAATATATACCCATAAAAATGTAGAGGGCATATGTATAATAACATTTTATAAATATATGTAAAGTGTGAAGTGTAAAAACAGATTGAGCATAGATGGGGCTACTTTCTAAGTGGTCTAGCTTGCAAAATGGGCTTAATAGGGACCCTGTCATTAAGTCCGCTGCCCACATCTGCTCTTAACCTTAGTATCCGTCTAGTCCCATTGACTTCAGTCCAATTTCTAATGTCTCCTAGCCTGTTAGTAATCTTAGTGTTCTTTATTATATGAAACTTAAAAGTGTGCTGTGCTGAGGTATTCATGACATGTCTGGCTAGAGCAGTGGTTGGAAGCTGTTTTTGTATGTCATACAAATGCTCTCCAATTCTAAACTTGAACTTTCTGTCTGTTTTTCCTACGTAGTAAGCCATGCAGGTCACACAGTAAGCTAGATATACCAAATGTTCCGTGTCACAGGTCCCTTCGGCATGAAACCAAAATGTCTTCTTTAGATCTGGGTGAAAAAAAATGATTAGATACATCAATAAATTTGCAAAAATTGCAGCTGTTGCATATTTTTACCCCTTTACTAGGTTCTTTCTTTAAAGTATTTGGGTAGCAGAGAATCCTTTTTATGATTGTCATATTCTTAAAGGTAAAAGATGGCTGAGTACCCACAACTTCCCTGATTTCTGGGTCTGCTGCTAGAATAGGCCAATGTTTTTTGGAAATATCCATGGCTGTCAGTGTGTTACTAGCATATTTTTCCAGAATTTTCTGTCTCGCCTTGCTGCTTTTCTATTCTCTTGCTGCTTGGCTGGCAGCCAGACGTTTTGTCTTTCCAGCGACCCTGTATAAGAGAAACTGGAAATCAAGAAATACATATGTGCGTCACACATTACTTCACTGTTTATACCTCCTTGTAATATTTTGTACCCATTAATTCTCTATGCATGTAGTTCACCATGTTTGCTACTGTAGTATGTAACCATCAATAAGACCCTTTGATAAGTGCACACCATTTCCCATTACACACAAATTAATTCTATAAAGCTTGCTGCCGCATTTCTTCATTAAAAGGTCCTTTAACATAGCTCCTTAATTATTACTGCCCTGAAGAAGCATCTTTCATAATATAAATAGTCTTAAAAGGTTTTATGTTATGTGCTTTCATGTTTTAGCCAAGTTGAATCAACATTTTACTTTTACACCACCTGAGCTGCCATGTCGATCAGCAAAAGGCTTCTTCTCGCCTCTTGTACCAAAGTGCTTGTTCTTACCTGTCTGCCTAATTTTGGTGGCTCCCAAACTGATGCATCTTTTGTACATGAGCCAACCTAGTTATCATTTGTTGAATATTTCCTGTAAGCATACCTCATCGCTTAACATTAATGAATACATAAAGTCCAGAGCTGGGCTCAAATGTTGCAGTGCTTGCTACAAAATCATACACAATCATCCATCCATCCATTACACGAGTAGATTTATTAATTCAATGCAAGCAAAGTTGTTCATTACAAACAACCTGAAAGAACAGATCCACAGCTATATGTATGAGACAGCAAAGTCCATGTATCTCCCCTGTAAGAAGGCTATATATAGCTCTAATGCCCTCTGACTTTTAGATTGAAATTCAGGATTGCAGTAAATCTTTGCAGGTGGATTTCCAAACCAAGTGAAATTAATTTAGGGATTTAGACTGAGTTGCTAGTAAATTGCAATGGCATTTCGGTTAGGTTGCTTACATCTGCACATTCTGTTTCTTACCTCTTCTTAAAGGCTTTACAGCAGTATGTTCATGTGGAAATACACAATTAAATCTTAACATTTTAACAAAAAATGTGCTTGCACTCATGCTAAAAACTCAGATAAGAATAGAGGTGAGAGAAATGAATAATGTTTAAATCCTGGAATTTGCGCACAGGTTTACTAGTAGAGTAGACACATCAAATCACTACTCATAAGAAATCAGTATTCACCCCGACAATGTTCATTGAGTCAGTCAAAAGCCTGAGCAAATATACGTCTAAGTGGGCTGCAGGATATTTCAGCAAAGGTCATGGCCCTCTGCTCAGTAGAATTCATCGGCTTAGGTGATGAAAGAGATGATGCTTCACACCTTGCTTTCTACAAAACTCTCTCTGGAGAAATTTGTCAGTTTAACAGTTACTTAATGCGAGTTCAGGCTGTACAGAAATCAAACTGATGGAGGCATGGGCAGTCCTAGAAATGTTCTGCATATATGCTCCCCTCTGCTCTCATGGGGGAAGAAAAGCTTTTTGGCATTCAAGTGTGTAAAGCCGAAAGCTGACGAAGTAAAAACAGGGATTGAAGAAAGGAAGGGCAATCTATAGACTATGTCTATGGATGAGGACTGAGTGGCCAGCGAAAAGCACTTTTTTTCATTTTCTATCTTATTTACAGGTCTTAAGCATCACTTGGCCTTCACAGTCCATTTCCTCCCCTCATGTTATCTGATATTTATTTTCTCATTTTTTTTTCCCTTCCTGCTTTATTCTCTTTTATATCACGTCCCACTAATAATACCTTACTCTTCTTCTTCCTCTAACTGTATTCCTTTTTATTTTATTATTATTTTTTTATTTATTTAACATTTTTTTACCGGAAAAGTCTGACTGGACACAGGTCCTTTTTCAGCGGAGGCACGGAGAAAAGCTCCATGAGTAACAGTAAATTTTAATGCACACATTACAATAATCAATAAAGTATAAAGTAAACAAAATGTAGTATACATAAGAAAATACAAATTTGTTACATTTTGACAACAAAACCTAGACTTTGAACATAGATAGTACTATTTGTAAAGTATGACTTATGTCAAGATATAAGGTTAAGACAGGTCGGTAGGAATAAAGAATTAAACACCGGGGGAGAAGTTGGTTATGTTTTGGGTATACTGTGATGTATCAGAGCACTCATGAGGGGTTAGTACAGGAACATTGCCACTTATTTTTTAGATAAGCTTTAAGTGATGGCTTAAAGTGGTTAGTGGATTTTTCCTTTCTTCTATTTCTCACTGTGTCTCTTTCTCATCAAGGCTTTAGATCATCATGCCCTGTCAGTGCTTAATCATAACATCAGTGATTTTTTGCCTGTCACACTGTGCACTATGGTTGCAGAAAGGCAGTACTGCAGGTGTAAACTGATGCTTCTAGCTAGAAGTGGAAGGCAGGTGAGCACACAAGTTGTTAAGCTTTCACTTCTAGATTTTTGCATTACATCCCACTTTCAGTCTTTGTACAGATTAGCGATTAATTCTTAACTCACTGTGTCACAGTGAGGTTTGTGAATAGCTGATGCATAATTACACTGCCAGACTTAAGAACCTGAGCAGAACCTTGGTTTTAGGACAAATTATTTTTGTATTCTGCTTTTGTATTAGACAAAGATTTCTTGTTGTCATTAGCTGATATTCATCTAACACGTTTCTGTAATACTGCAGCTGAAATCTCTGTTATAAAATGGAGTTGCCATTTGTGGATGAAAAAAAAATTAGCAACACAACCACTTGTGCTCAGCACAGACAGATATACTTGAGTCGAAGCAGCGCATAAGTTCGGACACTATGCAATATTTAGTGAGCGGTACCATGCAATATCTAGTGATATGAAACGAATACGATTCACAGACCTACTCCCCTGCTGCAGCCAGTCATATGCAGCTGCCTTTCGCTTCCTGCAGTTATTTTAATCCATCTCCAGTATATATCGTACATATCATCCTCTGTTTGACAGTACATATGGGCCCCTAAATGAAGTAATGAATCCAGTTGTTAGGTTATCTCTTGCCCTTTCCAGCTTTCACCCTTTATCCTGCACTTTGCAATCCTTTCATTGTAATTCTCTGCCACTGACATACCCCATGTGTTGTACATCTATGGCATATATTAGATTCTGTGCTGTTGTCATCTTTACACACATCAATCCTTTCCTAATACACAATGCTTTCCATTATGTTATGTTGCTACCGTCAGACTATCTTGTCTCATTTCCTGATATTACCTCCAGAGCTGAAATGTTCCATGTGGGACCTCCTTCTTGCCTTGTGTGACGGGGCGATGACGTCTGCACCACCATACACCTAGCAGTATATCCCAACATGCTGATGAATTCATTACTGTCCTCTCATATTGTACTGCTAACAAAGACAAACTAAAAGGTAACAGTATAAGTTAACAACTCTAATTGGATTACTGCAACAAATGCAGTCCTCATACCTCTACTCTTAGTAAAAGAAATCTGGACAAAGTCTAACATAATGGGGGGGGGCTAAGGCACAAAAATAGGGACAGATTTTAAATATTGCTCTTATAAAATAAGAAAGTTGCTAGAATAACAGGATTTGTTTTAGCATTCATTTTTCTGAAGGATGTGAAGTCTGAAACTCAAATGTATGTCATTATTTACTGTCTATAACCCCAATCCCAGAAAAAATAACAATGTTATGATGAAAATGCCAAAATAATAAGGTAAAAATCTGGACATTCTGTGAAAAACTGGACAGTTGATAGGTACAGTACTGCAAGGATCTGTGCTTGATCCTGTCTTATTTAATGTGTTCCTTTCATATTTGCCTGCACCTGGCTCTGTCTAGATTGTAAATTGGATCCGTTATCACATGTACTGAAGATATGAAATGCTGAATCAGTATCTCTGTACTGTTTCATTATCATAGCTTAAAGATCATTGCCTATTTCTCAGCCACGCTTCAGTACACCTAGGTTTAAACAAACAGTTCTGCCTAATGAGGTAGTGATTGAGGCATCTGAATCTACCAAGGATTTTGACATTTTTAAAAATACAAGCTTTCATTTATTGATAAAGCCAATTCAGTAAGAGCTAGAACACTGAGAACTACAGACCTGATAGTTAAAACCTTTGTAGCCAGGGCTTCTTCCTTCATGACAGGGCTATATACCTCTTATATCAGACCTATTCCTAATTATAATGGCATGTTCTATTATTACACCAAAGGAGAGATATTGAACATGGAAACTGTACATTTAAACCTTACTAGGAAAATGCCTGATTACAGAGATATGGGCTATAACAAATGTCTTGGTTACTTCACTCCACAGTCTGTACTGTATAGATATGTTATGGATATGTAAATCAAATTTAAGATTGCCGTCAATTGTCATGCCAAGTAGTTTTGTGTGCTGGGTACTTTCAGTCATGGTATTATTTAAGGAATGAATTTTAAAGTTGTTTTTTTTTTCATGGAAATTTGATTTTGGAAAAAAAAAGGTAAGTATTTTAGTTTTTTTGGGATTTAATAGCAGCTGATTATCCTGTAGCCAACTTTCAACAGAGTTAAAGGCTTCCTGAGTAATTCTCTGAAGATATATTAGGTTGTCAGAAATGCATGTTAGGGTAGAATCATCAGCATATTCTATGAGGGAAGCTCATGCATGTAAATTATATATGGATGTAAACTGTAAATATATTAAAGAGTAGAGGGCCAAAAATGGAGCCATCAAGCTATGTTCTCTCTACCATATCAAGCCTTACCTCACTGACTCCACTAGACAGGCCATTTCTAGGACTCACCTTTCCTCTCTACTATATGCATCCCTAATTTTCACAAATCTCCGTAAATCTGACCTAATCAGACTTGAGTCATGCTACAATAAGATATCAAGATTCACCTCAAACCTACCATACAGAACACATCATTGCATATCACTCCAACACCTATAATGGCTTGAAGTTCCCAATTTACTTACCTTTAATCAATTAAACTTCACGCACAGCATCTTACACCATCTTAGCAACTGCCCTGCTCTCAAAGACCTTGTTCAGCCCTACTCTTGCTCTCGCTCATTAAGATACTCCAACAAATACCTCCTAAAAATAACCAAATCTATTAATAGCTATGGTGACGTCCTTTTCTCAAACAGAATATCTACACTATGGAGCTCATTACCTCCTGCAATACTTACCACCATGTCTACTCCCACTTTCGAATGACTTCTAAAACAGCAACTTACCAACAACTGGCTATGTTCCTGTACCAGACCTGGCTGATTATATGCTTATGTGTAGTGTACTAAACCCCAAATAAACCAGTAAAAATTAAACCACCTGAAAAAACTGAAAAAAGGCCACTGGCAGAAACAAAGTTCCACAAGAGGAATTTTATTGTTCCAAAAAAAAAACCTCAATAAGGTCGTTCACGATCGTATTGTTGCTAAATTCATATTTTAGCAAGTTCACCTTTTAGGACTTAATGTAGTCATGTGATTGGATTAGTTTGTTTTTAAATGGTTGTACTTTTGTAGAGTTCTTTGTCTGAAGAAGTATTGCTCATCGAAACAAGACAAAAGCGCTTACGTTACAGTTTTTTTTTTTTTTTTTGGAACAATAAAATTCCTCTTGTAGAACTTTGTTGTTGCCAGTGGCCTTTTTTAGTGTAATAAACCCATTTTCAATCCTAACACACTATTACCACTGACAAACTATACATTAATAGCCTCTCTCATACTAACATCCTATTATTCCACCTCTCATTTTCCTAAACCCACCTCCACCCCCTTTGTTTTTTCCCCTCACATCTTTACTATACCATCAGACTGCTAACAGCATATGATTCTAATATAAACTATCTAGTAGTCAAATTTTTCACTAAGCACACTAAGAATAATTCTTTTATACGATGTTCGACTTTAGCTTTTAACTTTATATAACTTTTTTCATTTCGATAACATTAACTACTTTGTCAGTTTTTATTATTTTTGACTTTTTTATTATGTCCTTGTTAATTATATGTAGATTTTCTAGTTGGAGCTTTTCTCCCCGGGACTCTGCTGAAAATGGGCCACTTGGCCCAGTCGGACTCACCCAGTAATCAAATGTAAAATTAAAATAAAAAAGTTAGGATTAGCATATAAGGCCTTAACTAACCCTATTCTTGGAGGATTATTATAGCTGCAGTTGTATGAACAGGATAAGGAATTAAGAGACAGCAACTTAACATTTCAACTTTTTGCTCTTAACAACACTGGCCTTAGGTGAAATGATGCCCTAGGGAAAGGGCTTCATGGAGCTCCCCACCCCCAGCCCCGCCGCTGGACTTTCCTTCCTCCTTTGCACATTCCCATTTGCCCCCCACCCCATGCTGGCCCCCACCCACCTCATCCCTGTCACTTTCTTTATTTTATCATCTTTTGTCGTCTTCATCACCTTTTCCGGCAGCTTCTCAACACATCCTAACTATCCAGGACTACTCAGTAATAAATGATCTATTTTTGTTTATTTTCACATTCGTTTACTGAGAAAGTCTGACTGGGCAGGTCTGCCTATTTTCAGTGGAGGCCGGGAAGAAAAGATCCTTACAATATGACAATCACGAAACATAACACTAATAATGATAATAATAGGAAAAGACAGGGAAAAGAGAACGTTTACAATAACTTAGAAAAGAAGCTAACAGTTTTGTTAAGTGAATCAGTTAAGGCAGGCTGTGCAGCTGGTAGATGCAATGGATTTCTACCTGCCCTAATCTGCATTTTGCAGCTTATTTTAACAACCCTGTCATCCAGTGATGGCCTGATCAAGAATCACAATTAAGAAAAGAAGTTCAAATTTATGATTTGACTTTGATTTTTCATGCATCCTATCAAACACAGTTTAACTGACAAAGACTACATGGTAAGAACTGTGGAAGCAATAAATAAATCAAGCCAGAGGTCTGTGGGCTGTTTTTTTTATAATCTGAGGTGCATTTTACTCTGCTCTTTTAACAACCTTTTTATACTTTGATGGCCTAAGCAAAAATCCTGACTATGGGAATAAATTCAGACATACTCCACGTTTGATTTTTCATTCATCTTCCAACACACCCTAACTAGCCAAGGCGATAACTGCAATAATTATATGGAGGATTAATCAAATTAAGCCTGTAGTCCTGGGAGTTCCTAGGCACTCAGCAACCATAAGGTTGTAGATGCACTGAAATGCATTATAGAGATTTTTTTCCCAACTTTTTGATCCAATCATGGTCTAAACAGAAATAACAAGTAAAGGACGGAAATTCACTCTTTTTACAGAATGTTTACCCTTCAAATAGGAGACAGTAGCAATTCAAACCAGACTGAGAAGACAAACGCTTGCGAGGGTTCATATATCGTAGCAGAAGAAAAGTGCTTGTTTCCCTCCTCTCCCCCCAAAACAGAACAAAACCTTCTGGTGTTAGGTTGGGATGGAACTGAAAACACAAACACAGTAAGATATTTCAATCTGTTGCTGTTAGACAAATATAAACAGCATAGTTCTGTACCAGCACCCTCCAAAAATAGCAAACTATATACACGTCTGATGTTTATTTCTGAGAAAAGTAAAAAAAATGATCAGAGTAGTGGATCCTGACTTGTTGCTCCTAGACAGTACACTGGCACTAGACAAAATATAACGACTTTCACTGCACACTTTGAGGTTTTTGAAGAAAGGTAAACAAATAATTACCCCACTGTGCACACACCCGCTTAGGCTATAGCATCCTGCTCTGCATACTGAGTATATCTCTGCGGTATGATTATGAGGAAAAAAAACACTGACCACATTGTCCCAAGATCCACACACAAAGCTGCAATGACAGTCTGTGCATGAATCTGAAGGGCTAGTTTCATAAATGGTTAGATTCAGGGAAGATGCCAACACTGAGCCTGTCTCAAGATCCATTTTTACAGCTTGGGGCTTTGGATGTGGGTCCATGAGGTGCCCAGAATTTCTGAGGGGTCTGGGCATTCTGTCATGCATTTTATGCCTTATTTTTAAAAAATAACACACACACTGACAAGTCTGGACTGTCACAAGATGCACTGATTTTACACATACACACACACACACACACACACACACACACACACACACACACACACACACACACACACACACACACACACACACACACACACACACACACACACACACACACACACACACACATTTTGACACTGTCCCAACAAACCATGCTTATCACAAAATACAAAAGCATGCACACATATACTGCAGTCACTTACAGCAGAGACACTAAGACAAGGGCAGATTTTAAACATCACTCTCATATACTTAGAAGGCTGTGAAATAAATATGCTTTTTCTAAAGGAAATGAAGTTTGAAACTCAAATGACTTGAGAATATACTTATTTAGTGACTGCAGTCCTCAATGTTTTGTCAAAAAACACACATATATTTATGAGGACAGACCAAACATGATTCAAAATCATGGACAATCTCAGAAGTCAATGACAGTTTCTGGCTTATGTCACAGAAATATATGTTAGCCTGAGCCAGTCACCCACATAGGCAATTAATGTCTTTGCTCAAGAAATAGAGAAAGGGAGTGGCCCTGTGGCATAAAAGGTAAAGCTCGTAGTGTATATCAGATGACCCATGGGCACTAGAGGAGGTGGAGAGGCCACAGGGGGAGGATGGGAGAGAGTGGTTGATGTGGACTGGGAGACAGGAGATAGGCAAATGGCTCACTGCATTATACAGCCCATGGGCCTGGCCAGCTCCATGCTGAATGAGCAGTGTGTCACCAGTCAGGGGTTGGGCATGCATGGAAGTGAGCATGCACCTCTAGGGGGCAGAGATCATGCAGATACCAAAAGGGTTGCAACAGAATTAGAGTTACGGAACATTGTGTGGCATCCAGTATGATGCTGCAACATTGCAACAGAATGAGAGATAGTGAAGATTCCATGGCATCCGGTATGATGCTGCAATGTTGCAACAGAATGAGAGTTAGGGAACATTCCATGGCATCCAGTATGATGCTGTAATGTTGCAACATCATGAGAGTTAAGGAACATTCCGTGGCATCCGGTATGATGCTGCAACATTGCAAGAGAATGAGAGCTAGGGAACATTCCATGGCATCCGGTATGATGCTGCAATGTTGCAACAGAATGAGAGTTAGGGAACATTCCATGGCATCCGGTATGATGCTGCAATGTTGCAACAGAATGAGAGTTAGGGAACATTCCATGGCATCCAGTATGATGCTGCAACGTTGCAACATCATGAGAGTTAAGGAACATTCCGTGGCATCCGGTATGATGCTGCAACATTGCAACAGAATGAGAGTTAGGGAACATTCCGTGGCATCCGGTATGATGCTGCAATGTTGCAACAGAATGAGAGTTAGGGAACATTCCATGGCATCCAGTATGATGCTGCAACGTTGCAACATCATGAGAGTTAAGGAACATTCCGTGGCATCCGGTATGATGCTGCAACATTGCAACAGAATGAGAGTTAGGGAACATTCCGTGGCATCCAGTATGATGCTGCAACATTGCAACAGAATGAGAGTTAGGGAACATTCCGTGGCATCTGGTATGATGCTGCAATAATATCCTGGATTTCTGCACTGGCCCGGGACTTAGTTCATGTATAGCCTTGGAGAAGCAAAGGTGAGCCCAGGAGACCAGGTGAGTGAAGAAGGTCATTATGCACAGCTGATGGCCAGCAGAAGCAGGGGAGGAATACGGAAACAGGGACAAATGCAAAAATAGTGATTTGGACAAAGGCCCAAAATCAGAGACACATTTTTAACATATCATTCTAACTCATTTAGAAAGTTAATAGAACAAAAGAATTTTCTTTTCTGAAGAATAAGAGATATGAAATGCTATCATATGTCTTATTGACAGATGATAATCCTCAGTGATTTCCCAGATAATCAACAAATGTTACAAGAGACAGGACAAAAAAAGAGAGAAAAAATTAGGGTCAGTTGACAGGTTTACTGAGCTGTCCACTGTCTGTAATATCTGGGTGCCTCCCAGGAAAAAGAAGTTAACCTTTTAGCTATCATCCAGACTGTCTTTTCCCACTACTTTTTTAGTCCTTAGTACAGTAATGTTCTTCAGTCCAATGTTCAAAATATCTGGATTTTTGGTTTGATCCCACTCATGATCTATTCAACAAATCCTGATTTTGTGTGTGTGTGTGTGTGTGTGTCTGTGTGTGTGTGTGTGTGTGTGTGTGTGTGTGTGTGTGTGTGTGTGTGTGCGTGTGTGTGTGTGTGCGTGTGCGCGTGTGTGTAGTGTAGGAGAGACCAAGCTGAATGCTCCAAAAATGATAGCATCTTAAAGAGGGATATTGCAGTAGAAGTGTTTCTTTCTCTCTCCCTCACTCTCTCTCTCTCTCTCTCTCTCTCTCTCTCTCTGTCTGTCTTTGTGTCTATGTGTCTGTCTATCTGTCTGTCTGTCAGGAACAAAGAAAATAATGTAGGAAACCCAGAGAAGCAGCTCTGGCTGAATGTCACCGAGTAAGGCTAGAAATGAGTGTTAGAAGAAACAGAAGAAGCAAGTTTATAAGACAGTCTATAGCTAGTTATTGGAATAAATCACTTTCAAAAGTAAGACATTTTAATACGTTATCCATTTTTAAAGATCAGTTAGATCAGAGAGTAGGGTCTTACATGTTCATTACAACTATCATGGAGTCTATGTTCCACTTCAGCTATCAGGCTTGAACACAGGTATAATTAAACTATGAACTTATGAAATTGTGGTTTTGCCTGGAGGGAGTATGACACTCAGAACTGTTTTCCTTCTCAAGTTCCTCCTTTTGTTGTTTTTCTAAAGGGATCTGCTTCCAGGGAAAATGTACTAAATGACTTTCAGTATGTAAAGAAATGTCTTTTTGTGATAGATTAAGATTCCTTTCTTTTTCCTTTATCTATTTCATACCAGCATAGAATGGGGAAGCTGGTTTTAGTATAAAGAGCTCTAAGAAATGATAAACTGGGACTGTTACTGAGACTTGAAAAAGATGACAGTGTGAGAGGCTTTCATGCCACAAATGTTACTTATAAAATTCCAAAGGGTCACACTATCAAGAGAAGAACTTGATTAGAATGATAATTTGTAGGAATAAGCTTCAAATTTACATCCAAAGCATCAAACCAAGAATGATTTTTAAGGATGCTTTGTCAGGTGCTTCTCATACCTTTAGTGCAACTATCTCGGGTGTGTGTATTCTTATTTGGCCTGCAAGGGCCCAAAAATAGGTACTAACCAAACTCTGAAACTAACATGCAGTGTATCTATTCATTTGTTAACAACAGTGTATGACACTGAACTTTTTTATAGTGAATTGTAGTTGCCTCTTGCCTGCCCATTGCGGCATGCCCATAAGGTCATGCTAGAGGCCAGCTCCCTACTCCAAACTTGGTGTCTCACTGTCTTGATTCTCTGCCACAATGTGCCATCTTATTTTGCACAAAAATGCTGAACAAGTCTGGATCAGATTAGAATTTCCATGATCCTCTCAGTCAGTAGGTTCTTGCTTGACATTTCCCATAAATGCTATGCTCTGCTTCCTACTACATAACTCATCTCATCTATCCACTTGCACTTTATTTTCAGTTTATCAGACTTGGCAGAGCGCTGACCACATTGGACTCATTTCAGTCTCAACCCCGAAAAAGCACAATCGATACATGACATTGTATACAGACCAAATGACAAGATGCAATATATATATATATATATATATATATATATATATATATATATATATAAAATATACAAAGTCAATAGCATAGCTGGTTTGATGGAATAAAGGCAATAGATAAATTACATTATATACAGACTGACGGGTAAAACACAACATATGCATACATTAACTACAGAGCAACATCAGAGTTGGCGTGTTGAAGGAATCACAATCAAAAATGGAGTTAGAGCAAGGTACGAAGGTAGAAGAATAGAATGAAGAGGTTAAGGTATATGACCAGAGAGACAGCAGATGCATTTCAGCATTGAAATGTGCTTTTATTTGTGAACAGAAAAGGGAGTAAGAGGAATGACCTTTAAGAAAAGAAGGGAGAGATGCCACGGTTTGGGACCACGGACTGAGGAAGCATGGTCTGTGCAGTGAAGTCTAGTGGGAGGGGGTTTGGAGGAAGGGACATGAGTGGTTAAGATGTCTAAGGTTGTATGTTGGTGCATCTCTGAATAGTCTGGAAGACAGTGAAGGGAAAGAGTCATTCTTGTTAAGTTTTTGATTAGTTTACATAGTTGAGAGGCCTTTAGAAGGACAGTGCATTGTTGCACAGGTGGTCAGTTATCTTTTTCAATGGTTTTGCAGGGGTGCTCATTTCTTGGGAAAGACTGATAAATCTGCTAATGGATTTGAAATTGAGTGAATGGTGGATATATTTCTTCTAGAAGCTGCAACAATTAGCTGGAGACAATATTCTAGCTGATCCAGTAAGATATGGCATGTCCGCTGTGTCTGTATAGAAAAGGGAACACATCCTTGAAAAACCAGTAGTTTTCTTTTGCCTGGTCTGAGATTGTGTTGCAAAGCAAGACCATTAGGGTGTCAAACTTTTTTTATTTTTTTTTCCTTTATGGTCAGTGTTACTGCTGCTCTAATGAAGTTCAGAGTAATTTAATATAGATACTAACAGATGATACCACAGAACAATCCCCAATTCCAATATGTAGCAAACTGAGAGTTAATATAGCAATAACCCATGGCTAGGTGTGGGTAATGCTGGATTTACCCACAGTTGTCATAGTTTGGTCATGAGAGTGAAGCCCAATTGACCAAACAAAGCCAACCATGGGTAGATCCAACATTATCCACACCCAGACATGGGTTATTGCTATTATACGAAGACATTATTTAAGAAAGAAATTACTTTTTTTTTTTTTAAATAATCTCTTTGGATGATGGTGCCATGGAGTTCTTTCATGTTGTTTCCTAGTTCTGCTGCTATGTTGATGTACTGCACATGCATATGGGACTTCTGTTCCCACATTTATACAGTTCATCAGTTGTTTGAAAAGCAAGCAACAGAGATAGGAAGATCTTTGTTGCTTATTTATTTGTTTGTTTATTTATTTTTTGGTAAAGAAAAAAAGCCGTAACCTCCAGACAGTTTAGAAGCATGAAAAATGGGGAAAATACAAGGAAAATCAGGTATGTTTCTTTAGTTTTGGAGAATGTACCTGATTTTTCTTGTATTTTCTCTACTCTCATAAGTATCTCTCCATCTCTTATTTTAAGAACTCTGGACAAAGCTATAAATAAAAGAGGTGACAGGTAATGCTGCTCTTATAAACTTAGAAAGTTTTGAGAAAGATTTGCATTGTCTGAAGGAAAGAAAATATGAAACTGAAATGCATGTCATTATTTAGTGACTTCATTCCTCAGTGATTTGTCAGAAAAACACAAATTTTGTGAGGAACGAAGTCACTAAATAATGACACACATTTCAATTTTGGACTTTCTTTCCTTTAGTCTAATGTGTTTACCACATAACAATAGAAAAAGAAAGTCTGGCGTACTTTTACTGTTGGCATATTCTTGATTTAGAATGGGCACACTGGTTAAGCTGACCAATCAGCGTACTCGTTTTTGAAAGTTAATGGCCAGTCATTGTATAATATATATACATAGCAGGGGGGAGAGAGCAAATCCTTCCCCATGTCAGGATGTACCCCTTTAAAAAAATGTTAATGATAGTGCAGCTTATAGCGATGTTCACTGTAATTCTGTACTGTTTGTACTTTTATTATTTTGCTCTTGTAGGAAAGTTACTGGTCTTGTGCTATTAGGAAAGAGCTGTTTCAATGTGCATTTCTTTCAAGAATGCTACCTCCTCTGAAGGAATGAATCTTAAAAAAAAGTAGATTACTTTTAACAAACATAAAACTTGTGGTTGTCATATTGTAATGCTTTGGCAAGTTTTTTTGTCTTTGTAATAAAGTATTTCGTATAATTCCATGTTGCTTTACATGTGTGTATTTTGATTGCTTCTAAAATAACTCATATTCTTAGAATTTGTCATTGTGATGACAGAATTGTTAACAACTTTTAGTCTGAAGTACTCCTATGAGAAATACAAGATCATTAATAAAGTTGCTAAAAATAATGTATGCATCTTTCAGCAACACATTTTCTGCATTATATTTACAGCTCTAATACAACCATCTGTGACATTTTCCATTTTTAAAAAAAAGTTTAGTCTTATTTAATGAAATCTAGTAAATAAAGAGAATTTTAAATGTTCTTTTTAATAAAAGTATCTCATTTTAGTACTGGAATTAATTTCAGATTTGAGGATGTATTTTTTCTTCTATAAAATCTAAAAGCTGTTTCAAACTGGAATATTGCACCTTTGTAGACAGGAACTTTTTCAACATTGTACAAAAATTTGTTGGACTATTTATTTATTTCTTCTTTCTTTAATTACATTTCCAATTGTTTTATTCTTGTCTAGTGCAACTATGTTGCAACCATTCTTTTTCCAGATTGTTTCAATGTCTTATAGCTGCAGTCTTATGTTTCTTTTCCTGCCAACACCTAAGAACACAGAGATCAGAACCCTGATGCAGTTTAATTTGGGGTAGGTAAGTTATAATTAGCCCTCCCTATGCAGAGGAGGTGCAAGGTGCCTGTAAAAAATGGCAGGCTCATTATATGAAGATTTGACCCATTTGCCCCCCACTCTGTTGCAGCCACAGTGGTAGTTTATAATACATTTGGGGTGTAGCATCAAAACTCCCTTACATTGTGTGTGTGTGGGGGGGGGGGTATGAAATAAGCCCTATCAAAACATTGAATGCTGTAGTACCAAATTCATTGACTTCAGTTTGAACAAGATGATATGAAATCACCCCACTCCGTTACTGTGAGTGTCAGTATGATACTTACCTTCCACTGTGGGTTCCCATTACACTGATTCTGCCCTTCCTGTGACAATTCCAGTCACAGAAGAGGAGGAACAATTGTAAAGTATTGTACCCTCTTTCACCTTTGCTGATCCTCAAGTAACCACAGATTACCAATACCACAGGTCCAAATTCATTCAGGGTATCACTGATTTATTTGAAGTCTACCTTTTTTTTACACTGGGAGATGAGCAAATGTTAAATGGTTAATTTATTAAACAAGCAAAAGCTACCTAAACTACTGACATGACAGAACATTTTCCCCAGTTGCTCATCTGTCACACACTCTTACTCAGCACTTGCATTTTAAATCTGTGCTGAAGCTTCATTCCTTTCTGCATGTTGCTCTCCTCTCTATGGGCTCCTTGTTATCACACACTGTTTTTGTCAGCATTACTATTGCTTTGGTTATTAGTAAATTTTAATAGCTTCAGATTAGTATTCCTGCAATATATTGAATAGTTTTTTTTCTGATTGTTTATATATATATATATATATATATATATATATATACAACAAAACTAAGTAAGAAAATGTCAGTATATGACTGGAACCATGGAAAAAAAGCCAGAAATCAAATGTCGTTACGCGTTTCTGAAGAAGTTCGTGATAATTAAAAGTGAATGAAACGCGTAAAGACATTTGATTTCTGGCTTTTTTTCCGTGGTTCCAGTCACATACTGACATTTTCTTACTTAATATATATATATATATATATATATATATATATATATATAAATATATATATATATATATATATATATATATATTTATTTTTTTTTTAGCAAGCTTGAGTATAATTTTCAGTAGAAGCCCATGCACACTGTTCAGTTAAGAGTCTTGCTTAGAGTTGTGCACTAGGCAGAGGGAGACTAAAATAATCAAACCTGGGACTATGGGAGTAGTTGAGTAGTTCACAGCCTTAATTCTGTCTGCTCACCAGCAGACTGAAGTCTTGGGGTGAAGCTGTAATGTTACTACAATGTAGTGCTCTACCTGGATTCCAACAGCGATGTGTCCTGCTGTCATTTAATATAGCAATAACCCACGTCTGGGTGTGGGTAATGCTGGATTTACCCACGGTTGGCGTGGTTTCCAAACAAAGACAACCGTGGGTAAATCCAGCATTACCCACACCCAGAAGTGGTTATTATTATATTAATGACATTATTTAAGAAAAGAAATAATTACTTTTCTTAAATAATGGCATTGTATACGCCTCTTTGCTGCCCTTCCGCAGCTGTCTGGTATTCGCAGCAGTTCTGATGTACTGCGCATGCCTACGCAGTACATCAGAGTTGGGCAAAAGCAACGGAGAACGCAAGATCTCCGTTGCTTGTTCGCTATGTTAAATGGGTTTAACATAGCGAGACAGCTTTAAAATAAGCAACGGAGATCTCCGTTGCTTATTTTAAAGCTGTCTCGCTATGTTAAACTCATTTAACATAGCGAGACAGGTTTAAAAAAAAAGCAACAGAGATTGCAAGATCTCCGTTGCTTTTTACACACTGTGTCGCTACGTTAAAGGAGTTTAACATAGCGAGACAGCTTTAAAAAAAGCAACAGAGATCTACGTTGCTTTTTTTAAACCTGTGTCGCTATGTTAAACTCTTTTAACATAGCGAGACAGTGTTTTATACTAACGGAAAAAGTCCGGGCGACCGGACCTTTTTCCATTAGTATATTGAGGGATTTACAACGGGCACGCTGGTTGGGCTGGCCAATCAGCGTGCACGTTTTAGAGGAGGAATTGTATAATGTGTTTTGTAGACTGCTTTGCAACTTTATAACTTTCAGTCTAACACTTCAGTCTGTTATTACTGAGTTGCTCCCATTTTAGCCTGATTGTTTGTTCTCACTCCTTTACATCCTTTTTTCTAAAATGATTCATGTCATACCATCCTGTTATTAGTTTTTAAATAAATAAATAAATGATATGTCGGTAGCATATTGCAATTACTAATAGTTATCTGATACAAGCTGGAAGCATTGTACTGCTCACTGCACTGCAGTTACTATCCATACCATAACCATATCATGATACCAGTGGTGATTTCTGCATTGTAATTACTAACAAGGGATACAAGGAGTGATCACTGCACTGCAATTACTAACAGTGTTGTGTTACCAGTGGTTATATCTGCACTGGAGTTACTAACAATGATACTATTAATGATCACTGCACTGCAATTACTAACAGTGTTGTGTTACCAGTGGTGATATCTACACTGTAGTTACTAACAACGATACTGCTAATAATCACTGCACTGCAATTACTAACAGTGCTGTGTTGCCAGTGGTGATATCTATACTGTAGTTACTAACAATGATACTACTAATGATCACTGCACTGCAGTCATCAACAGTGCTGTATTACCAGTGGTGATTTATATACTAATTAGTAACAGTGATACCACTAGTGATCACTGCACTGCAGTTACTAACAGTGCTGTATTACCAGTGGTGATTTATATACTAATTAGTAACAGTGATACCACTAGTGATCACTGCACTGCAGTTACTAACAGTGCTGTATTACCAGTGGTGATTTATATACTAATTACTAACAGTGATACCACTAGTGATCACTGCACTGCAGTTACAGTGTTGAGTTACAAGTGATGGTTTCTATGCTGTAATTACTAACAGTGATACCACTAGTGATCACTGCACTGCAGTTACTGTGTTGTGTTTCCATTGGTGGCCAAAGCACTGCAGTTATTAACAGTGTCACTCTAGCCTTAGTGGACATTATATAGTAATTACTAACAACAATACGTTATCAGTGAGTTGTATGTCTGTTGGTGGGCATTGCATTGTGATCACAAATGTCTAGCAGGAAATGCAGACCAGTCTGGCAATTAGCACCAATGATTTAAGCTACAAGCTTCTTTGCTAGGGTTAATTCCCTCAGTTTCTATTTGCCCACTGTGTGACTCTGAGCAAGACCCTTAATGAAGCAGTGCTCTGGGGAAAGTGAAAATCTGGGCTAGGCACCTCAGTGGTCGCCTGGTCAGAAAGCCTAGTAACTATCTAGTAACCTATTTATAATAGTCTGCTACCAGTGGTAGCTTCTGCATTGTTGTTAATAGTGATGTTGGTTTGGACTACAGTTACTAAAAGTGTTCTGTTACCAGTGCTGGTCATTGTGTTTTAGATTGATTAACAGTGCTGGTGATTGCACTGCACTTGCTAACAGTGCTTTGCGTCTAGTGACTGCTATTGCACTGCTATCAATAATGATCACTGTATTGCAGTTACTAACAATGTTTTTCTTCCACTGGTGGGCAGTGCATAAGAATTACTAATGGCATTCTGTTACCAGATGGTTGTGCTACTGCTAGTCAGCATTGCATTGGGATCACTAATACTATGGGAAGGCATTGCACTGCAGATACTAACAGCTTCTGTTACCAACAGTAATTTTCATGGTAACCATTTGAAATGTCAGGACCTGCTAGAGTGAGTCCTGAAATGTGCAGAGTGAATGGTTGAACAATCAGCTTTACATATATTAAGTGCAAGATGCCATGTCTCAGAATAATCCCTTTTCTCTGAGATTTTGGATTTGGTGTATATAACTTTGGGGGTTATGGGGGGCTGCCCCACATGTGCTTGCCACCCCTGCAAAAATAAGTTTTAAGGAGAAGAGTGATTTTTTAGATTCGCACTTCTCCTTTGTTTTTGTTCATTTATTTTGCTTGTCTGCACTTGGCATTTCAAGTGCCAACATTTCAATAGGTAGCTGATTTTTATACTTTAATTATTATTACTGCTATGTTACCAGTGGAAGTCATTGTGCTGTTGGTCAGTTAACCTTGGCTAGGATTGCAGTGCAGTTGTCAACAATGTTCTACTACCAGTAGGGGGCACTGCATGGCATTTAGTTACAGTGTTCTGTTACTTTATGTACACATCACACTTTACAGTTACTAACACTGTTTTGTACCAGTAGGGGGCACTGCATGGCAGTTAGTTACAGTGTTCTGTTACTTTATGTACACATCACACTTTACAGTTGCTAACACTGTTTTGTACCAGTAGGGGGCACTGCATGGCAGTTAGTTACAGTGTTCTGTTACTTTATGTACACATCACACTTTACAGTTGCTAACACTGTTTTGTACCAGTAGGGGGCACTGCATGGCAGTTAGTTACAGTGTTCTGTTACTTTATGTACACATCACACTTTACAGTTACTAACACTGTTTTGTACCAGTAGGGGACACTGCATGGCATTTAGTTACAGTGTTCTATTACTTTATGTACACATCACACTTTACAGTTACTAACACTGTTTTGTACCAGTAGGGGGCACTGCATGGCAGTTAGTTACAGTGTTCTGTTACTTTATGTACACATCACACTTTACAGTTGCTAACACTGTTTTGTACCAGTAGGGGGCACTGCATGGCAGTTAGTTACAGTGTTCTGTTACTTTATGTACACATCACACTTTACAGTTGCTAACACTGTTTTGTACCAGTAGGGGGCACTGCATGGCAGTTAGTTACAGTGTTCTGTTACTTTATGTACACATCACACTTTACAGTTACTAACACTGTTTTGTACCAGTAGGGGACACTGCATGGCATTTAGTTACAGTGTTCTATTACTTTATGTACACATCACACTTTACAGTTACTAACACTGTTTTGTACCAGTAGGGGGCACTGCATGGCAGTTAGTTACAGTGTTCTGTTACTTTATGTACACATCACACTTTACAGTTGCTAACACTGTTTTGCACTTTTTTAATTTTCCCAAGTCTTTTGGGTTTCTAATACCATGACAGGAATGGACCCCATTCCTAAGTCAAAGTGTGATTAAAGTTCATGAAATTAGTATTGTTTCACTCTTTGATGTTAGCCAAAATTGCTCTTCGCAGCACCTGCAATGTGCCCAGTAATGACTCCTTCTGCAATTTGTACAGTGTTGCATGAATTAGTAACATATCTAAATACGATTGTAAATTATTTTTTATAAGACCATTTGCTCCTACTACTTTTGGATATCTTTTTTCCACATGGCTCTTGTTTCTGTTTGCAGATCGAGGTATTTTATGACTTTGTGTCTCTCTGTACGCAAGACACTGTAGTTACTGGGTGTGGCGATTTTAATGATCAATGCTACTTTTGTCTTCTTTTCTTGGACCACTATACCCGGTTTTCTAGCATCTATCTTTTGGGACTGTTGGTACTGGGTGATCTCATGTGATGTAAACTTCATCATTTACTATGATTCTCTCTAGCTCATGTTTCCAGTGTTTTTTAGCCACTTCGATACCATAATGTTTGCACAATCTCCAGTGTAACAATCTCGCCATATTATTATGTTTTCAGTATACAGTCCCTCTGGCATTAGAGAGTCACAACCAGCAATAAGGTGTGTGACTGTTTCCAATTCGGTTCCACAAAACCTATATATGTCTGTTTCTCCCACATGTTCAATGGACTTAGTAAACCAGCTTGTACGTACACACTATCTTGGACTGCCAATATTAAACTTTCATTTCTTGGTTTGAATTCGCCTCTCCTTAACCATTCCTGCATTCGTTCTTGAACAACATGAGGCTCTTCCAGAAGTTTTCTATACTTGCAACTATATTTATGTTTTTTTCCACATTTCTTGCCTTCTCATCTGGTCCTTCACCTTATATTCTTTCTTTTGTTTTTTAGCACATTCAGTTGCTGCCTGTTTTTTATCCACTTCTGGTCTGATTTCCATTCCTGCTTGACGTCGATATGCTTCTTCTAAATTAAGCAGAGATGTCATCTTAGATTTATTCTCCTCATGTTTCAAAACTTTCACCACATTTGACTCTAGTGAGGTCAGTAAATATGTGTGGAGTCCCACAATTGCATAGCTATACATGTAATCAATTTCAAGGAGGCCTATCCCTCCTTCAGAACGGGGAATATGTAATCTTCATTTGGTGAGCATGAAGAATCCTTCTTGTTTTAATATCCAATCTATCCAACACTTTTTGGGGCCAGTCAATCACTCCAAAACTATAAGTTAGGACAGGAAGAGCAAACTGATTTATAGCTTGGATCTTATTCCTAGGTGTCAATGCTGTTTTTGGGATTAATTTAAGTCTTCTAAAGTACTCCTTACTAAGCTTTATTCATATTTGTTCATGTTTTATTGCTGATCCTTCATCAATTCCCAAGTATTTATACACCCCCTCTTGCTCAAGTTCTTTTATATCACATTCTTGTCCCAAACTGATGTTTTCCTGGTGCTGCAGTTTTCCTGCTTTAAAGGTTGCTTTTGCACATTTACCAAGGCCAAATGACATTCCAATATCATCTGAAAAAGTTTTGACAACCTGCAGCTGTGCTTTCAGTTCCTCATCTGATGAGCTATACAATTTTAAATCATTGACAAAGAGAAGATGAGAAGTAATTAGACTGTTGTTTTCTGGAAGCCAAATTATAACCATGACCTAAGCTGTTAAGTAAACAGCTTAATGGATTAATGGCAAGGCAAAATAGCAATGGTGACAGTGAGTCACCCTGAAATATCCCCCTTTGGATTTTTATACCTGGGATAATAATCTGTCCTTTATCATGGCTTAATTGCAAAGTGGTCTGCCACTGTTTCATGGTTACTGTAATGTAATCAATCAGTGTAGGATGTACCTTATACATTTTTAAGCACTCTTTTATCCATGAATGTGGGATACTATCAGATGCTTTTTTATAGTCAATCCATGCCATACTTAGATTATTCCCTTTCTAATAGTCCTCCACTATAACTTTATTTAACAACAAATGATCCTTTGTTCCATATGACCTTCTTTTATTGCCCTTTTGTTCTACTGCCATAATTGAGTTTTCTTCTAAATGACTATAAACTCTGTCGGGGTCAATCCCCGTGTATAGTTTATACGTTGTCAGAAGACAAGTTATTGATCTATAATTTTTAGAGTAGCTTGCAGGTTCACTCCTAAGTAAGAGCATTGTTTTTCCTGTTGTTAACCAGTATGGTGTCTGTTCGGGGTGTGCATATAAATAGTTCTTACTCATGGCTAGATCCTCGTGTGAAGAAGTTAATACTTTAAGCCAAAAGTTAGATACTGCATCTGGGCCTGGGGTTTTCCAATTAGAGATTTTTCTCAACTTTGTTTCAATCTCTCTAGCTGTTATTTCATCCCATTTCATATCAAGTGTCTTTAAACTTCTTATTTTTTCTTTTACTTCTTCTATCCATTTAGCATCTTTGTTATGTTCCACAGGATCTTCATATATACTTCTCCAAAATGTATTTACTTCATCTTTTTTTCGGCGGTCTATCAATTCCTTTTACTTTATTTCCCAGTTCTCTATAAAACTTTTTTGGGTCATCATTAAATTGCTTATTTTGTGCTTTTCCCTTATATTTATCTTCGTATCGTCTGAGTTTTTCCGCCTGTTTTGAAATGTTTAGTTTGTTATCTCCAATAGTGCATAATAGATCCTGGTCTGTTCTAATACTGCACACTGCTTTTATCACATCTATCTTTCTTAATATTTTTGTTGATCCATTCCCTCTTCTATAATCTTCTAAGAATGACACTTCTTGTCTTACCTGCTTTATAGTTTTCTCTATTCAATATTTCCATGATGGTATTCGCTTTCGCCCCCTCTTTTCCCTCGCTACCCTATGTTCCTGTGGTAGAACTTTATCAGTTATTAATTTAGCAGCACAGTAATATATTCTGTTTACTTCTGTTGTATCGCATGGATCTCTATGGACAGTCCTAATTACAGTGTTTGTTTGTTTTATCAAGCTTCTGACTTTTGGGGTTTTATTAACCTTCTGCAGTCTTATTTCTCTCATTGATCTTGATATATCTATCTTTGTCTATTAAATCAAGCAACTCTTCTCTTAACTCCTTTTCTTCCATACTGAGGGTACATCCCTTGTTTTCCATTTCCTGTGGGCTTTCTATAGAAAGTTCTATATCATCTTCTTGTGGCACATTCTCTTCAATTTTATCCTGTGTCATCTGTTGTTCTGTCATATTGGAACTCACTGGCTATCACTCCTCAACATTGACTGTGTCAGAGTTTCCACAGTTTCCTGTTCCTTTCCTTCCTGTCTAGCTGCAAGTGAACTCTTATACTTTTTTTCTGTAGAAGGCTCCAAAATATCTTGATATGGCACCTGATCTATTGATTCCTGTTCCACTGGTTTCCCCTTAATTTGGATAGCCATTGCTCTATCCTGTTGTGGTGCTTTCTGCATTTGATTTTCTACACTGAATCCTTCTCTTTCCAGCTGTTCCATTACCTCAGTTTCTATTTCTTTGACTTCTCCATTACTAATCTCTTTTTCTACTTTTCCTCTTAGTCTTCTTATTTTTTTGTATTGTAAAGTTTTCTATATCTGGATTCCTTTGCCAATATTTTGCACCAGTAGGGGGGCACTGCATGGCAGTTAGTTACAGTGTTCTGTTACTTTATGTACACATTACATTTTACAGTTACTAACACTGTTTTGTACCAGTAGGGGGCACTGTATGGAAGTTAGCTACAATGTTCTGTTACTTTATGTACACATTGCACTTTACAGTTACTAACCATGTTTGGCACCAGTGGCAGGCACCGCAGCACACTCCATTCCATCACAGCTTGCTGCTGTCAGTCCCAGGTATATGTTGTTTCATATGTCACAGGTTGCTGCTGTCACTAGTGGATATATGCTGCTACTGTCATGTTGTATAGATTCAACTAGATCATTTATATACAAATAGAAGAGGATGGAACCAAGTACTAATACCTGGGGGATGCCAGAGGTAAATTGAGGATGGAACCAAGTACTAATACCTGGGGGACACCAGAGGTAAAGGTTCCACAGTATGTTCACAACTTAATGGACACTATACCTCTCAGTCTCTTAGTGGTAGAAATCTGGACAAAGCCTGACAAAATGGGGAGACAAAGGCCCAAAAATGGGGACAGATTTTAAATATTGCTTTTACAAACTTTGAAAGTTGCTAGAATATCAGGGTTTATGTTAACATGCTTTCTCTGGAGGATTTGAAATTTGAAATTCAAATATATGTCATTATTTAGTGACTTCAATCCTCAGATCATCCTAGTGATTTGCTAGAAAATCACCAATTTTATGAAGAACAGACCAAAAATATCAGAGAAAAGTCTGGACATTCTGCAAAAATCTGGACAGTTGAAAGGTATGATGGACACACTCTCAAATGCTCTCTTTAAGTCATTAAAATACCTCTTGTTAGCCATCCATTTTCAATAGTGGTAAAAATTATGTCATTTAATAAATAGCTGTTATTGTAATGTGATCCTTCTTAAAACTATTTTGTGAATCAAACAAGAAGTCATATTTATTTGGTAGTATGTTCATACATTTGGCATATAGGAGTAACTTAAGTACTTTAGTGAGTAAGGAGAGTATAAGTACTTGGTGATAATCACAAGGAGAAGATGATGAAGGAGTTTTAGGAACTTTGATCAGGACTTAAAGTGTTAAACTGAGGAAGGATGATATATGTTATTAATGACAGATAAAAAATGTGTGAGAGCGATTTCTAGATATGCCAAACTGCCATATAGAGAAGAGGGCATCCCTATGTTTTGTTGCTGGATAGTTGATTGACACTCAAAATGTTGAACAGAAAAGATGACCAGCATCCTGTTACGGTGAATAGACTTGGGAGTGTAGCATTTTCCTCATGTTGTCCCTCATCTCGGAGTCTGTACAAAGCCTGAGATTGTTATATTCAAGAGTATTCCCTTTCCTCAAAGGCACGGTAGTCTCAGAGTTGGAGGTGTAGCAGCCCTCCCTCATGGGGGAAGGTTGCAGGGGTCTTGTCCCCTGTAGAAAACAACTTTAAAGGAAGCAATTGTTGATATTCATTGTACTCCTATAATTCTGCTACTTTTTTGTAATTCTGAGATTCACAGTTATGGATCTCAGAAATCCAAATGTTGCTCAGTTAGCTACTATTAATTAGTTGATCTAATCTTCTATACCATTTAATTTTTGTAAGTCTTGGAAACCACTTTTTCAATAATTTCTTCATAACCTCCCTGTGACATATAAGACATTTACTGGCCTGAATATTATAGGGTGATTTTCTATGTACCCTGTAAAATACAATGTCACTTCTAAGGGCATCTCCCAGTAATAGTAAGCAGTCCCCAATAATACATTTAGCGTTTATTTCTGCATTTTTGCAGAACGATGCCACTGTAGAACGTGCCTGATGATTATCACTCATATTACATACGCTTAAAACGGAATCCACAGGCATAGACGGCTTTAGGCACAAGAAAACCCTAGAGTCGTTGGGGAGGAGCTATTCCTGGGGGCCTCGACCACAGCAAGTTATCTTATATTGATATTGCTTCAAACCAAAAAAAAGCTAGTTCAGCAATCTTTTATACTTAATAAATCAGATGGGTAGCATCTCTTATTTATGTATCTCCTTTAAAATTCAAAGATATCTCTGGTTATAGTAAGAGTGTTTTATGAAGTAACAGTCTCCACAATTCCATTAAATATTTTACCACTGACATAGTGCCCCTGGATTAGGTAAAATTAACAGCCCAGCCAGCTTTAGTTACCTGCAACACCCAAGGTTGCCAGGGGCACCCCTTATTCATCCTTGACTGTGTAGGGGCCCCACAAATGTTGCTGCCGGTTGGGGAAATAAGATTACACTCTTTAACCGGAACAGGGCTGCAATATGACCCTGTTGAGATATAGCTGACAATAAACATGACCAAGATAAGCACTAGACAGGTCAGCAGCTCAGAGTGACTGATCTCAGTGCAAACCTTGCATTTTAACAAGAGATGATGCTTTTCATTTTCAAGGTTGTTGTTTTTTCTTTGAGCGAGTTTTATAAATACTGGCAGAACACCAGATACTATATTTCTCAACTTCTTTGCTGAAGAATTCAGTTCAATGTCAAAAATAATAGCAAAATAAAGGCTTAATATCAGGACCATATTGTAAATATTACTCTAATTCACTTAAAAAGTTAATCAAACAAAATATTTTTTCATCAACACGCATTTTTTTGGACAATAAGAAATATAAAACTCTGATGCCTGGATTTATTGACTGTTTGTAATCCTGAATGATTTACCAGCAAATCAAACTTTTTATGAAAGCCAGAGCAAACTTATGAGCAAAATCAGAGGTCTGTGAAATCAGGGACAGTGACACGTATGTATTACTCCTCAATGGGGTAACTAAATGTGACTTACACCTGCTGCTGTTTGACAACTGCTAAGCAGTAGTCAACTATGTAGTGTGGCAGAATCACTGTTGCACAATGTATTGCTATTTGCTGAAATAAGTACAAAATTGGTACTGCTATGACTTGTGTGTGTGTGTTTGTGTGTGTGTGTGTGTGTGTGTGTGTGTGTGTGTGTGTGTGTGTGTGTGTGTGTGTGTGTGTGTGTGTGTGTGTGTGTGTGTAAAAATATTGCTGCTCTTTATCTGTTCTCACACCTAATAATGCTAGGGCACATACATTATTCTTCTGGGTATCAGTATCTGGTTATCAGTAACAAGTAATTATATTTCAAAAGTAAGACATAAACTATATCACAGGACATTCAGACACTTAGATCATCTAGGAGTTTGGTGGCCACCTCTCTTCAGACTGTACAAATGGATACAGGGGCTCCATTAATCATACCTGACTACACAGGGGCCCCACAAAACTTTAGCTAGTTGGGAAAAATGAGGAGAAAAAATGTTAATTTTATGATTCTGCTCTTTAACGTGAATTAGACTGTGATTTGACCCTGTTAGGATAAAGCTGATAATGGCCCCTGCTGTCAACCGCACCCATTCTAAAGCCTCTCCTGCCCAGATGTGTGTGTACAAAAAGCTGCTGTAGATGGTGTGAGGGGCTGGTAATGGTGTTGTGATTATTTCTTTAGTTTTCATCACAGACAAACCTTACAAGTGTGCACAGGAGGTCAATATAGCTTGTGTTTGGGCTGGTCATAGTTTATTTTACTTTTTTCAGAGACCTCAGAGGTGTACAAAGAAGGCCGCTATAGCTTGTATAGGGTCAGTGTACTGTCTAGGAGCAACAAAGCAAAATATGTTACTGTAATCATTATTTGTTTTTCACTTTCCTCATAATTATACATCAGGCCTGTATGCAGCTGGCTGCCTTAGGTGTGAGGAGGTATGTCATATTTATGTATGTCAGCAGCCACTTGGAATACATGACTGTGGCCATTTGAACCTCTGCTTTTATCCCTGTCTACCAGAGGGATGCAGAGGCAGTGACTGTCTTTTGGGGGGAGTTTGGGAAACAAGCAATATTCTCAAATAGGACCTGTGTATCCTCACAACAATAGGCTTGTTAGTTTATTGTGAGCTACTATTTTGTTATCTTTGAACATTAAGCCTTGGGCACAACATCATTCTTCCTTGAAAGGTCAGACTGACATTTTTTCTTACTTGTGACTTTTGTTTAGGCCACCATTGGATTAAAAGGTTGAGAAAATGCTCTAAAATACATCCCAGAGAAAATATAGCACCTATGATTTCTGGGGGCACTGGCTTAACTGAGGTATTTCCTAAATCATAACTACTGTGCTGTCTTGGTGAGGAAAGGTGTGTTTAAAGGATGCAAGGAAAATGAAGGCTGAACAACACTGGATTTCTTTCCTTAATCATAATTTCTGCTCAAACCATCAATGGATGAAAATGGTGTGTAAAAAGGGGGAAAAAAGACTTTAAAATGCACTTCAGAGAATATAGAAAGTTATGGCTCCTTGAAAAACATGAAGAGTATGGAAAATGTGAGAAAAGGAAGGAAAAAAAGTAATGCGTATTGTATGGGGAGCCCAAGATGGGGGAAACCAGAGGGGAGGACTGGAGGGTGTGTGTATGTGTGTGGGGTGGGGTCTGAAACAATAGGCCGTGCCTAGGATATCATTTAATCTAAGTTCAGACCTGTACATAGATTTGTTGTAATGTATCATTGTTAAAAGTAAATGTCATTAACTCTGACTTTCCCTTTGTGAGTTGGGCCAGCATAGTGTGATACACAGGTCTGTTCTAATGTAAAGGCGTTATAGTTACAGGTCAGTCTGTGCGTGTTACGCCTAAAAGTTTGAAGCAAGAACAAAGTGGCTGCTTAGGAGGGGTGGCAGTGATGTGTGATGCTTAGACTGGAAGTGCCGAGGGGCCCCCAACTTAACATTGGCTGGGGGCCCCCCAAAATGCAAACAGCAGCCCTGACCAGATCCTGATGAATGATGAAAATTAGTAACCCAATACCCCACTCCACATTTCTGTTTTCCAGAAGAAAATCTACTTGTCTGTGCTTGATGTTTCCAAGCATATCAATTGGTTGCGGATACCAGTGTGAAGGAGAAGGTACCAGAATACACCTGGGAATAGTTTCTGCTTCTTTGTGTTGGGTGGGGGGGGGGGGAGTCGTGCAGGAGATTGTTTCTATTTCTCATTCATTTTTCAGACAGTGGGCATGATTTCAGACTATAACAGAGAAACATATTCAGGAGAGTAAGTATTGGAAAATGATGATGTTTTAGTTGCGTGCACAAACATTTTTGAGAACAACTTTCACAGAATGTATCAATGGCAGAAAAATGCACTGAAGGTCATCCAGCAAAAGAGATGATCAAAAATGGAAAAGTGATTTAAAGGGGGGCAAAGTCCCCTTACTCCCAAATGCACTGCTTTTGCTCTCTGTGTTCCTCACTTAAAATAACCAACTCTAAGATCTTTCCATACTGAGTGAGTTAGTGACACCAATGTCTTCACAATACCTGGAATAGTTTTAGTAAAATGGTGCAAGTAGTGGTCAGCAATCAAACTCAGTGCACTGCATGCTTTTTCTGGCACACAATCACATCAGTCTGAAAAGGCTGTGAGGGTCAGTTCACCCACCCAGTTCAAAAATAAATTAAATTAAATTAAATTAGGCAGCTTCCTTTTCAGAGTAATAAAACCAGTTTTAATCAGGCAATCTCCTACATTTGTACTCTAGATTTGAGAACAAGCTGTTTCTACAGAACTGTATAATTACATCATGATTTTGAGTTATTATTCTCTGCTTCTGAATTTAAACGTCCATGGCTTGTTTATTTATCTATCTCAAAAGTTGATTTTTTTTACCCTCACTTTGCCTCCACGGTCTGTTAGTTATCACCCTTCTTGTGATCAATCAGCTCATTTGTGCCCCGTCACCAGGGCAAAAGCCATCTGGGAGTGGTTATCATTTAGACAGCTATCAGGAGTGTTCAAAATGTTGTTATTTTTTAAGCATGCATGTACCAAAGAACCAGGAAAGGGATGTGCAATAGGCTGCTGAACATGGAGGCCATCATCTGAAAAGCTTTGAGTTTACTAATGCAAACATACAACTTTGCGGCTAGAAGGAACCCCTTGCCATTCCCCATAGTATTAGGCTGATTCCTTTCCACATACACACACACACACACACACACACACACACACACACACACACACACACACACACACACACACACACACACACATATAGACTTTTACTGGAAAAGCTCACCCAGACCCTGCTACAGTTTGCTCTGAGGGAAAGGTTAGTTTGCTTTTTATTTGTCATATTTTGTAATACTTTATTACCTTTTTCTATTTTGTATACTGTGATTTGTTTTCTTTACACTGTGTGTTACATGTATCCTGCTTTTAACTGCATATTAAAACTTGAAAAGAGACCACAGCTATGTCTCTTGTGAGTCAGACAGAAGTTTTTTTTCCAATCTCCCAGCCGGTTACTGTTGGGTTCTTAAACACCGCTGTCTTTCTAGTTGCCTGTCCCTTATATTAATTTGACCATATCTCATTTCCTCTCTGCTTTTACTGGCTGATGTGAGTAAGCACAAAATTATCATTTTGTGAAATCAGTCCCCTTCAACTATTTAAATTTATTGGCCTTCCTACTGTATTCCATAGTACCAGAATACAAAAGTGACCACCCCCTTTCAATCTAGCTTGCTGTTGTAAAAATAGTGACTCTCCACTAAAACTTAACTTTTAAACAGGTAAAACTTAAGTTACCTACTTTCACATCAAACTCCTCTAGTGCACACTGCAGTGTTTAGCATAAACCATTTTTTCATCTGACATTTAAGCATCTATTGCAAGACCATCAGTTATTGTAGAGCCCACATTCTGCCTCTCAGTCAGTAGTCATCTTGGGATTAGTGCTTCTGTTTTCTCCTGGTGAAAGAAGGAGTGCAGTTACATTATTTCCTGGACACTGCTGATCACCAGAAAGTGTAATAAACTGCTTTATAGGTGACAGCTTAGAATCTCTACTTATATTCTGATCCTGGTGAGAGTAGGAGCAGAGTGCATTGATTCTCGACTCTTTCTGGTTGGAGAGTGAGTGTCTGTGCTTAACATACCTGATTGGTCTGGTTGCTATTCGAGGCATCTACCAGAAAAAAGGCTACAAGCCTGCAGACCCCTGCATCATCTGGGACAAGACTGTGGCCTGCTTCTCTTCTTGGGATTGGTGCTAACATTTTGCTTCTGGTGAGAGAAGAAGCAAAGGAGTATTGTATCCCAACAGAGTAAAGCTCTGCATTAGTAGTAGCCAGACAGTAGCCATACATGCGACTCCCCTCTTTTCATCATTCTTGACAAGCTAATTCTTTATTTTTCAGTAAGTACTGCTTGATGTCTTTCTAACTTCAAAATATCTGCTTAAATACTTCATCCTTCAATTTTCAGGGTCTACGTATTAATTTCCCCTCAAGTGTTTGCCAGTGCTCTGTATAGACTCAGACACCTTGAGTGACATTTTTCCTGTAAAAGGAATATATAAGGAAAGAGCTCCAGTACTTAGTAATAATGACCATCCCTCCTGGCATGTCTAAAGGTCAGTTCCCTGTGCTTTCTCCTATTAACCTGGTGAACATGGGCATTCTGAGACAGGGTGGCAACTGCCTCATGTACATAGACAACCCTCTCCTCTTACCTCCCAACACTCAGACTTGTGAGATATGCACTTATATATCCAAATTGGAAGATATGCACTCTCAAGCCAAGACCAGAATAGCTGGTCAAGAGGAGAAGGTCAACACCTGCACCACACCGCATGCAATACATAGCCCTCTAGAGCACCCACCATTACAGCTCTGACATAAAAACAAAAACCACTCATTCTCCTTTGCAGAAGCTCTCAATAGTAATCTTCCCAAACAGCAGAGATCTCCAAGGCAGAAATGCACTTGACCACCACAACACAGCACAAACCACAAGACACATAGCTCACCTACACAGTGTGCCCCTCAACCTAAGCCCCTAAGTCAAAACAGCTTGCCCAGTACAGTAAACATAGGTGACTCAATAGTGAGGCACACTGGTGTCCCACTCACTAGGTTGAATAAGGAGAAGGTAACAGCCAGCTGTCTATCAGGTGCCAGAATTCAACACATAACACATGCACTCAGGTCACTCCACAACAAGTACAAGTATGACTCTGTCACTGTCCGTGTGGGTGTGAATGACTTGAGATGCACCTCCCTGGACTGCATGAAAAGAGACATGGAGGAGCTCTCGGATTATGTGGCCCAGGCAGGTGTGACCCTAACGCTAAGCAGCACCCTACTGTCGCCCAGAATGATACCGCAGTACAAGCAGAAAATGATTGACTTCAACAATTGGCTAAGTTTCTGGTGTCATTCTAAGGTGATCCAGTATCTGTCTGCTTGGGATGACATGATTGACAGACCTCATTGCTTTTCCAGAGATGGTCTGCATTTGTCACCCCTGGGTTTCTGGATACTGGCTAAGGTTCTTGCCACCCCATAGTGCCTTTTTTAGGCGATGTTCCAAAGCCCAAATTACCACCGTAACAACTATAAATAAATGCAATCTGAGGGTAATGCTGCTCAATGCTAGAAGTCTAAATCTCAAGACGAACTTGCTCGAAGCACTCCTCAAAATGGAGAACATCGCATTTGTTCTGTAACAGAGACCTGATTTAAAGCAGCAGAAAGCACCCCTGCACTACCAGGCTATAACTCATTTCACATCTTTTGGTCCCAGAACATGGACTGAAGCTTTAAAGGCAGTGGTGTCTCTATATTCATACAGAATATGCACACCTCCAGACTAGTAGCCCAGCATAACACATCTGCCATACTTCAGGTACAACTAACATTGGGTAAGACGGTGATTCAGTTCGTAGCCTGCTATAGATCCCCAACCATGTCCCAAGACTGTCACTCCACATTCCTAAGCACCCTGAAAACTATTAGAGTACAACCCAACACTCATACCAGGTGACTTCAACCACCCCTCCATCAACTGGAAAAACTACTCATGCACCAATACACTGGCCCAACTCTTCCTGGAATTCATCAATTCCAATGCCTTGGACCAGTTCATTCTTACCCCCACTAGAGGAAGCAACATCCTTGATCTGGTTATTACTAACATGGGCAACCGTTGCTCTACAGCAATAGTCAATTCCACCCTGGTTAGATCTGACCATAAACTAACCACCATGGAAATCCACATCTCACCCACACCCCTGGCAAAGGTAACCACCATGAAAAAACTTCTCCATAGCTGACTTTGGGTTCCTAAAAGCAGAGGTGGCTAACTTCACAGCACCCATGAAAATGGGAAATAGACGCATGGCTGCCGAATCATACACCAATGCACTGTACGAACAAGAAACTCCCTTATTACCCTCAACAAAAAGTTAAGATCCCTCATCAAAACCTCTAAAGCCAGCTATGAAGGCAGAATTGCAGCAGACACTAAAAACAACCACAAAGCTTTCTATAGTTATATCAAGAATCTCTATGGCAATACCCAGGTTTGCTCTGATTTACTGTACAATGGTACCTCCTATACTGAGCCAACAGATATTGCCAACATACTTATCCGCGGTGGAATAGCGATAGCATTGTTACCTCACAGCAAGAGGTTCTCCTGTTCGATTCTCAGCTGGAGTGCCTTCTGTGTGGAGTCTGCATGTCTTCCCCGTGGTTGAGTGGCCTCCGAAAGACATGCGTGAATGGGTGTGCCTTCGCTGAAGGTTGGGCATCGGGCTGTCAACTCGGCACCATAAAAATCGACTGCCAATCATTAGTGGACCCGAGTTCCGCTGTGGCGACCCCTAACAGGGAAAAAGCCGAAAAGACAAACAACAACTGGCCAAAAGATTCAGTGCCAACTTTACCCCTCTCTCCCTCTCTAAAGGACCAATCACAATACCAGAGGAATGCCTGTCACCCAGCATTACTGCAGTGCAGGTTAAAGCTGCATTGTCCTAAGCAAAGAATACAGCTTCCATAGGAGCCGACAATATCCCTGGATGTGTTCTACATGAACTACAAAGTGAATTGACACCACATCTGCGTGCCCTGTTCAATCACAGCCTCACCTCAGGCTTTGTCCCTACCAAATGGTGCACTGCTACAATCATCCCTCTCCATAAAGGGGAGCGACTACAGACCTTGGGAATTATTGCCCCATTAGCCTGACAAGTCTGATATGTAAGGCTATGGAGCGCATCATCATGGACCTAATTAATAAGGATATAGGGAATCTCCAAACTCTAGATCCCATGCAGTTTGGTTTTATGAAAGGTAGCTCATGCCTGCTCAACCTGGTTGATTTCTTTGAGTCAGTCACCAGTGCTATGGATTAAGACAAGGCAGTTCATACATCATACTTTGATCTGGCCAAGGCCTTTGATACCATTCCCCACTCAGGAATTATTGATAAACTCACCAAACTAGGCATCAATCCCTATATCACTAGGTGGTTTGCAAACTGGCTGACAGACAGAACCCAGGGTGTGAAAGTAGCGGACTCCAAGTCAGACTGCCAACCAGTCACGAGTGGAGTCCCACAGCAATTGGTCCTTGGTCCTCTCCTGTTTGGAATCTACTTCTCAGAAGTCCAGGCCAAAATGGAGGGATTCTGGTTGACCAAGTTCACAGACGACTGCAAGCTAGGAGCCATTATTAACTCCCCAAGTGATGTAGACATCCTACAGAAAGGCTTTACTGAGACAAATGACTGGTGTCGAAACCATGGCCTTAAGCTTAATGCCAAAAATGCATCGTCATCCCCATTGGGAAAAACTCAGTTCCCACTGATTACCACATCAATGGGAGCCCACTGAACACTGAAGGCATTATAAGAGATCTGGGGACACAGGTTGACAGCAACCTCTCCTGCAACCACCACATTGCCACTATGCTCCGAAAGTCCTTCTGTGTGGAACATCTCATTAAAAAGGGTTTGCATCCAAGAAGAAAGAGGTCATCATCTCTTTCTACTCTTCCCTCATTAGGCCAGTCATCGAGTATAATGTCCCATTTGGCATGCACCTCACTAGACATTTGCAACATCTGGAGAGGCCACAAAAGTACCTCACAAAGAGGATCCTAGGCCTTAAACACATGTCCTACATGGACAGACTCAAAAAACTCCAGCTGTTCTGTCTCATATCATCTTCTAAGAAGTGATCTCTGCTTGACTTACAAAGCCATGTCTGACCCAGCTCTGTTAGAAATGCTACATCTAAAGAAATCCCAATCCCTCCGCACCACATGCTCCAGAGACCTCAACCTCATTACCACAATCAACAGAACATGCTGGAGGGACAGGTTCATAACCCAGAGACTGCCCGTGCTTCGGAATAGACTTCCCGTACATGTCAGCTGAGCACCTCACTGGCACATCTCCAAGAGAAATCTTGATGAGTGGATGGGAAACAGAAAGTTCACCCCGGAGGTCACTCCAGTGGCTCTACTTAATAGAGGCACTGATAACTAACATCTGGCGGCACAATGCCAGGGCACTTCTATAAGCTAGGCTTGTAAAGGCTCCAGGGCCATTAGCCTAGTACACACCTATGAACCTATGAAACACACATGCACATAGAAATGCGTGCAAATGTACACACACACACACACACACACACACACACACACACACACACACACACACACACACACAGACACACAGACACACACACACACACACACACACACACACACACACACACACACACACGCGCACACACACACACACACACACACACACACACACACACACACACACACACACACACACACACACACACTACATACATGCACACACAAAGAAAGAAGTATACCTCGGGACATCTCATTGACCTACATATTTCTGGAGTTGTGAGAAAACCAAAGGACTTCCAGTGGACATAAAAAGTTTACCAACCCCTGTTAAAATGCCATTTTTTTGTGATATAAAAAATTAGACCACAATAAATCATTTTAAAACTTTTCCCACCTTTAATGTGACCTATAACCTGTACAATTCAATAAAAAAAAAACAAATCTGCTAGGGGAAAAAATATAAAAAATAAAAAACTTACAATAAGCTGGTTGCATAAGTGTGCACACCCTTAAACTAAAACTTTGTTGAAGCACCTTTTGATTTAATTACAGCATTCAGTCTTCTTCGGTAGGAGTCTATCAGCATGGCACATCTTGTCTTATAGGTTCATAGGTTGGTACTAGGCTATCGGCCCAATGGCCTATACAAGCCTAGCCATAACAATTCCCTGGCTATTTCTTCCCACTTTATTTACTTCCCTGGACCCCTGTCTAGCAGGGCGACTGACGTGATCCCCGGAGTGAATTTCCTTTCTCCCATCCAATCGCCAAGGTTCCTTTTGAAGAGGGCCAAGGAGGCGCTCTGCTTGACATGTATGGGCAGTCTATTTCAGAGTATGGGAAGTCTCTGGGTCAGGAACCTATCCCTCCAGCATGTTTTGTTTATTGTGATGACAAGGTTTAGATCCCTGGAGTGTGTGGCTCTGAGGGATTGGGATTTCATTGTGTAACATGTCCAACAGCTGTGGGTTTGACATGGCCTTGTATGTTAAGCAGAGATCACCTCTGAGTAGATGATATGCGACAGAGTATAGCTAGAGTTTTTTAAGGCGGTCAGCGTAGGGCATCTGCTTTAGGCCTGTGATTCTTTTAGTGAGGTATTTCTGTAGCCTTTCCAGTTGTTGCAGATGTCTTGAGAGGTGCATACCAAATGGGGCGTTGTATTCTATAATGGGTCTAATGAGGGATGAGTACAGTGGGACAATGACCTCCTTTTTTCTGGATGAAAAGCCCTTAGTGATGAGGTGTGCCACACAGAAGGATTTCCTGACTGTTGTGGCGATGTTCATAGGTTCATAGGTTCATAGGTTCATACTAGGCTATCTGCCCAAGGGCATTTATAAGCCTAGCCCATAGTTATGTGGCTTTCACCACCCCTTTAGTTTGAATAAAAACTATGCCTATCATTTTTCTGTGCCTCTGTCAAGCAGTGACACTGAAGTAATCCCTGGGGTATATCTGCGATCTCCCATCCATTGGTCAAGATTCCTCTTGAACAAGGCCAGCGAGGTGTTCTGCCTCACATGTACCGGGATTTTGTTCCACAGCATAGGGAGTCTCTGGGTGATGAATCTGTCCCTCCAGCACGTTCTATTTATAACCGTGTCAAGGTCGAAGGTGAGACCACTGACCAGCTGTGTCCCTAAGTCTCTTATCACACTTTCGGTGTTTAGTGTACTGCCACCTATTTCGTAATTCATGGGTACATGTTTTTTCCCAAAGGGAATAACTATACATTTCTTGGCATTGAGCTTGAGCCCATGGCTCTGGCACCAAGCATCTGTTTCTGTAAGGCCCTTTCGTAGAGTATCCACATCATTTGGGGATTCAATAATGGCTCCCAGTTTGCAGTCATCTCCAAACTTTGTTAGCCAGAGTCCCTTAGTTTTGGCCTGTACTTCAGAGAAGTAGATGCCAAACAAGAGTGGTCCCAGGACTGAATCCTGAGGTACTCCACTTGTCATTTGTCTGGAGATGGATTTTGAGTCGGCTACTTTTACAGTGTGGGTTCTGTCAGTAAGCCAGTTGGCAACCCATCGAGTGACTTAGGGATTAATGCTCAGCTTAGTACGTCTATCTATGATTCCAGAGTGGGGGATGGTGTCATAGGCCTTGGTGAGGTCCAGATAGGCTGTGTAGACTGCCTTACCCTCGTCCACGGCTCTGGAGACTGATTCGAAGAAGTCAATCAGGTTCAGGAGACAAGATAAGCCCTTCACAAACCCAAAGTGGGTGGGGTCCAGTGTTTGATGGTTGCCGATGTCTTTGTTTATAAGTTCCATGATAGTACGTTCCATGGCCTTGCAGATCAGGCTCATCCAGACTGATGGGGCAGTAGTTCCTGGGATCCAAGGTGGATCCCCCCTCGTGGAGTGGGATAACTGTAGCTGTGCGCCACTCAGTGGGAACGAAGCCTGAGGTGAGGCTATGATTAAACATGACACTTAGGTGAGGTGCCAGTTCATTTTGTAGTTCATGTAATACACAGCCCGGGATATCATCTGGTCCCATGGATGCTGTATTCTTAGCTTTGGAGAGTGCGTTTTTTACCTGTGTGGTCGTTATTACCAGAATTTGGCAATCTTCCGGTATTGAGATGGGCCGTTTAGGGGGTGAGAAGCGGTTGAAGTTGGCACTGAATTGATCTGCCAGGATATTGGCAATATCCTTGGGATCAGTATATTTAATGCCATTCTGTTGTAGCTCAGAGCAGATCTTAGCACTGCCATTTAGATTCTTGACATAGTTATAGAATGCCTTGCGGTTGTCTTTGGAATCTTTGGCAATTTTATTTTCATAACTAGCTTTGGAGGATTTTATGAGGGATCTCAGCTTCTTACTGGGGCTGGTAAGGGAGTTTTTTGCATCCTGGAATTTTCCTCTTTTCTGCAACAGTTTCTTCCTTTTGTTGTAAAGTTTGTTTATGGCAGGGGACCACCAGATTGGCTTCATTTGTTTGGAGGAGAGCATCTTGGTTCTATTTGGGATGGCACGATTCATGCATGAGTGGATGTGCTCGTACAGTGCCTTAGTGTAGGACTCAGCAGTCAAACTTTCAGTTCCCATCTACATGGGTCTCATAAAGTTTGTCACTTCTGACTTGAGTGGCATGAAGATGGCTTTGGAGAATTTTTTCATGGAGGTTTCCTTACTAGGGGTTGGAGGTGGGATGTGGATGTTAAGAATGATTAGCTTATGGTCAGACCTGACCAACGAGGGGGTGACCATAGGTGTGATGCATCGATTTCCTATGTTGGTAATGACCAGGTCTGGGATATTGGAGCCCCTGGTTTGACTATGGATTAGCTGATCCAGGACGTTGGAATTTATGAATTCCAAGAACCTTTGGACAAAGGTGTTGGTACACGAGTAGTTTTCCAAGTTAATAGCAGGGTAGTTTAAATCACCCAGTATTAGAGTGTTTGGTTGTATCTTAATATTTTCCAGTATGTTTAGAAAGGTGTAGTGAGAGTCTTGGGACATGGTGGGGGATCTGTAGCAAGCTACAATTTGGATTGCAGTCTTACCTAGTGTTAGTTGCTCCTGGAGAATTTCAGACGCATTGTATTGGGCAACTAGCCTGGTGGTGTGAATATCCTTGGTGAATATGGACAATCCTCCACCTTTAGTGTTTCGGTCCTGGTTTGGTGGCCAAAAAGTGTGGTAAGAGTTGTAGCCTGGTATTGCAGGGGTGCTCTCTGGAGCCTTGAACCAGGTCTCAGTTACTGCACAGATATCGATGTTCTCCATTTTTAGGAGTGCCTCGAGAGAGTGCATTTTTGAGGTTTAGACTTTTAGCATTGAGTAGCATTACCTTCAGAATTTGCATGCTTGTACCTGTTACGGTGGTGGTTTTGTACTTTGAACTTTGCCTAAAAAGGCACTATAGGCACTGCCTTGGCAATATTTGCCCACTCTTCCTTGCAAAAGCACTCCAAATCTGTCAGACTGTGAGGGCATTCTTGTGCATAGCCCTCTTCAGATCACCCCACAGATTTTATATTGGATTAAGGTCTGGGCTCTGGCTGGGCCATTCCAAAACTTTAATTTTCTTCTGGTGAAGCCTTTCTCTTTTTGATTTGGATGTATGCTTGGGGTCATTGTCATGTTGAAAGGTGAAATTCCTCTTCATTTTCAGCTTTCTAGCGGATGCCTAAAGGTTTTGGGCCAAAAGTGACTGGTATTTGGAACTGTTCATAATTCCCTCCACCTTGAATAAAGCCCCAGCTCCAGCTGAAGAAAAGCAACCCCAAAGCATGATACTGCCACCACCATGCTTCACCGTGGGGATGTTCTTTTAGTGATGTGAAGTGTTGTTTTTGTGCCAAATGTAATTTTTGGAATTGTGGCCAAAAAGTTCAATCTTGGTCTCATCAGACCATAACACATTTACCCACATGCTTTTGGGAGACTTGATGTATTGTTTTGCAAATTTTAGCCAGGCCTGGATGTTTTTCTTTGTAAGAAAAGGCTTCTGTCTTTCAACCCTACCCCATAGGGCACACATTTGGAGAATATGAGAGATTGTTGTCACATGTAGTACACAACCAGTACTTGCCAGAAATTCTTGCAGCTCCTTCAGTGTTGCTGTAAGGTCTCTTGGCAGCCTCTCTGACCAGTTTTTGTCTTGTCTTTTCGTCAATTTTGGAGGGATGCCTAATTCTTTGCAATGTCACTGTTGTCCCATATTTTCTCCACTTTTTGATGACTGTCTTCACTGTGTTCCATGGTATATCCAGTGCTGTGGAATTTTTTTTGTACCCTACTTCTAACCGATACCTTTCATTAATGATATCCTTTGATGCTTTGTAAGCTCTCTGTTAACCATGGCTTTTGCTGTAGCAGGCAACTGAGTAAATGTCAGGAAAATCCTACTAGGACAGCTGAATTTTATTTGGGGTTAATCAGTCTCTTTAACTGATAGCAGGTATGTACCCAAGAAGACTGAATGCTGTAAAGTAAAAGGTGCTTCAACAAAGTATTAGTTTAAGGGTGTGCACATGCAACAAAGTATTAGTTTAAGGGTGTGCACATGCAACAAAGTATTAGTTTAAGTCTGTGCACATACAACAAAGTATTAGTTTAAGGGTGTGCACATACAACAAAGTATTAGTTTAAGGGTGTGCACACACAACAAAGTATTAGTTTAAGGGTATGCACACTTACGCAACCAGCTTATTGTACATTTTTTTTATTTTTTGTATTTTTTCCCCTAATAGATGTGTTTTCCAATTGAATTGTGTAGGTTATAGGTCACATTAAAGGTGGGAAAAGTTTTGAAATGATTTATTGCGGTCTTATTTTTTTATATCACAAAAACCTGGCATTTTAACAGGGGTGTGTACACTTTTATATCCACTGTATAAGAGCATCATGCAGACAAAAAGAGAACAGGGAAACACCAGTGATATCGGAAACGGGAGCAAAACTGAAATGCAGACCGTACTACCTAATATATGAAATAAAATTACAACAGACATTAACAAAAGCTGGCAAGAACTGAAATAAACTGCATGTAGAAAGCCTTCCCATGAAGGCAGGCATGCTGGCCTTTGCATTCAATGGTTCAGTACTTAGAAAAAACACTGTTTATACTGTACAGTGGGCAGATGTCGCTACAGTATGTGATTCAAACTCAGATTGCAATATAAAGCCACAACTTACTAGATGCCATGACAGTACATTATGCATAGTGACTTCAGCAAACGTTAAAATGTAACATATTACAAACTACAATTATTTTTCAGATATTTATCTAGTAGTATATGAATCACAGTCATAGCTCTTATTGGTTCAGTATGACCTCAAAAGTAAGGCCCAGGGAAGTCCTTCAGATCGATAAGCTCTAATGTCCTATTAATTTACAGTCATTAGGAAAGGCTAAATAGAGTGCAAAATTAAATACTAATGCCCCCCTCCAAGGGGAGAGCACATACATTCATGGACTTTCTTGATTAGCTAGTCTGTCTAATGCTAAACCCTACAAAGGCAGTTAGTGTGAAATGTATGGACGGCATGTGTTTATGCATGCATGCATGTGTGTTTGCATATGAGTAAAAGAAATGCATCTATGAGAAACTATAGCAAATGTTTGCACTGAACAGTAAGGTTGCATTTGAAGTGTCATGTAGGAATAGCACTGTTAGAAAAATTGTATCAGACTTCCAAACTACTGAATTTAGGGCCTTATTCCATCAGTGTCATTTTACAGGTTTGTCCTAAAGCGTGATTTTGTGATTACTGTGTGCAGAATCACTTTTCAGGCTAGAAGTGCATTGAGCAGGGACAAGGATCATTAGGGAGTCCCCAAAGACTGCAAGTTAAAGATTTGGGACCAAAGAGCTAAAACGTTAAAAAGTTGTAGCCATAGTTTTTACCAAATCAGATGAACTTTGGGTTTGTGACTGCTGTGCGTCTTAAAAGTATCATTTTCTTTTCTTTCTGTTGCATTGTGGTTCTTTCATTGCATAATTCTTTGCCAGATGTTAATTCTGTCATTCTGTGAAAGTGTGCTTTAGAACAGAATTCTGTAGTACAAATACCGAATTTGTTAAGCCAGTTGTATTCAGGGGACAAGTGTGCAAACACAGGCCTGTAGCAGGTGTTTGCATGGCAGAATCCCTAGTAGGAACCAGGGGCCACACAGGACCACTGGCTACAAGGGTGCAGTCCAGTCTTGAGTGGTTATGTCACTCTTGGAAGTGAGTTACCTTTCCTAGCTTATGCTCATTGTATGCCAAGACCTGAATATGTTACTGGACATGTGCTGTGAGACTCTTTTCATCCTTGGAGGAGGGGAACGGGTAATTAAGTGGTGGGAGAGAAAAGCTTGAAGTCCAGGATGGAGGCTGGAAAAAAAGGAATACCATCATTTATGAAGTGGAAATGAGACTGCGCACTGAAAATAGAAAATGTGGGATCGATGTGGTGAGAAAAAAAACACGATGAACACTTGACAAATGATAAAATACACAATTGTGTGATAGTTGTGCATCCTTTAGGATCAAAGTTGAAAGACACAATAATTTGAGTTTCTCCAGGGGAACTACAAAATATGACATTCAGCTGTGTATGAAAGGGTGGCTTCATTGGTACTATGTGATATCACCTTTTTGCACAAAAATGCACAATGACAGAAATGCAGCTCAAAAGCAGATACACAGTAAATGGCTTGTGGGGAAACTGAAAACCAAAAAAAATTAAGACCGGGCAAGTCATAAATATAGACTCACAACTTAGATAAATGTCACTGGTTTGAAACCACACTGTCAAAAATGCTAACCTTTTTTGCAGCAGGTATCACTGCACTGTTTCTTCGGCTGCTATAGCAGGCAGACAGTTTGTACAAAGCTGCCTTATTACTTTACCAGTTTCTAATCAGTATATGGAAAATGTTTACAAAACGCATTGACTTTCCCCAGCTGTTTGTGTATTATGTTATTACTGCATGTTTTCCTTAATGATTTGTTCTTTAACTTAGAGGGAAAATTCAGTACAGCAGAGTTTTACACTTACAGTGTCAATGTTCATAACACAAAATATGTGACCCAAAATGTCCAAGTTATGAGAATCCTATTTGTAATTATATTATATTATTGTTTACTTCTATTTAATATCAGCTTGTAGGGAGTGAAGATAAGATTATGTTGAAAAACTGAGCACCATTCCTCTTAACCTCTTAGTCCAGAAAGTCGGGACAAAGCCTAACATAATGGCGGAGACCCAAAAATAAGGACATATTTTAAATATTGCTCTTATAAACATAAAAAAGTTAATGGAATAACAGGGTTTGTCTTAGCATGCATTTTTCTGAAGGATATGAAGTCTAAAACTCAAATGCATGTAATTATTTAGTGACTTCAGTCCTCAGATCACCGCAGTGATTTGCCAGAAAATCACAAATTTTATTACGGATAGACCAAATATGACAGAAAAAATCAGGCCATTCTGCGAAAATCTGGACATTTGACAGGTATGTTTAACACCCTCTATCTTCAGATGATAAGTATTTCTGTGGAACTTCAGTTGCTGTATCTACAGAATTATAATCAGATGAGGGTGGGGATGGCTTAAAGTTCTCTTTGTTGATAACTATTTTTTTTTCTGCTTGTGAGTATTAGAAGCTGTCTTTGTTCATTTATTTGTTTTCTGGTGTTCACTACAGCAATGTGTTTTGATTTTATGGTTCATTATCATTTTATTGAAATGGACTTGGTTGATTCCACCTTGAGTGAAGTCTGAAACTCTAACATTGAAATTATTGAACTCCAATATATCCGAAGTATAAATCTTGCCCCTACCTCGACCCATGTTAACGCTTGTTCCTAGATCAAATTCTGAATGTATATCGGCTATATCAGAATTCTGTAATGTAACTTTTCATGGACATGAGTCGATGATACAATCATTCAACTAAGTCCACTTCGATAGAATGATAGTAAACCTGATTATATTTATATATCTATATATATATATATATCTATATATATATATATATATATATATATATATATATATATATATATTATGTAGTTTCTGTCAAGTCCACGATCACAGCATTTAGGAAAAGATATTTTAGAGAATGACTAAGACATTTTTAATTATCACTCTGGCTTGAAGCACCCTCAGAGTGAGTGAATATAAGTGAGATGGTGTTATGGATGAAGGGAGGCCCTAGCCCTCTGTGAAACACGTCTGTATTTGAGTTTGTGGTTCTGTGCTGTAATGAGTAAGACAATATGTTTAAGCTTTCTAGATTTTATTTTTTATTTTTTTATTTAACATTTGTTGACCAGGCTAGTCTATCTGGATATAAGTCCATTTTCAGTAGAGGCCTGGGGAGAAAAGCTCCAAAAAATGACAAACGATTTAATACAAATCAAAGTTAGAGGGCACTTGTGATCATAGCACCCATTATTCTAGTATTAAAAGACAAGGAAAAGGAGACATTTTTTAATTCATTTGGACATTGGAGGAGCACCGAAGACACCTTGGTGACCATATAATCTTGCACTCTAGGACTGGGCATCCTATAGTATAATTCAGTTTGTATTCAGATGAGGGCTTCCTGTAGATGGCATGTTCTTATTTATCTATGTTACAAACTGTGCAAAAACAACTTAAACTGTTTGTTTTTTTTTAATTCTGTACTCTTTTGTTTTTGTGACACTGCTGAAGAGTTTTATCCTTTTGTCTCATGATTTGATTGCCTGAGTTGCCTCTTGTAAACTCTATGAGTGAAATCATTACTTGTCCACAATGGACCTGCCTGGTTAACAAAAAAATGAAGATAAGAAAAATAAATACTTCTAGCTCAGGATTTGGTATATTGTGCATCTACCAGTGTTCATTTCTGAAGGCACTGGTACTGAAGGATGTGACATGGTGCAGTAACTTTCAATGTGCATTTTTGTGCTTTGGTATGTGGAAGGGATGTATGCAGTAGGTGTGTGATTGACCAGCCTGGCCTGAATTAATTGCAAAAATTGCTCATAGATCTGTAACAGGCCATGACACCCACATCAGTTATTTATTTACTGCATTGTATTTCCTGTCAGCATCAAGTTAATTTCACTTGCACTCATGCTTGTTGGCTGGCCCTCATAGTTCACATACAATCTCTGGATCTTCAAAAGCTTTGCAAGTTTTGCATTTCTCTCATTGCATTCACTACCTAGTTCTCAAGTATGCATTGGTTTACAGCATTATCTGTTTATTTATTATTTTTATTTATAAATTGATAAGGTGATCTTATTTTTCTGGGCCCTTTTTCAACCATAGTGCAGGTTGTTACAAAGCATAATAACTTGTTACTCATAATTACAACAAGCAGATCAAGATACAAAGAAGGAAAAAAGATAAACAACAATGCCAGGATAGATATTCCAGCCTACGGGATGTAGAGGTCCATCTAAGTCAAATACTGAAGCAATATCAAATGATTAATATGTTAGGTCTCTGATTTCCAAATACCGATGCAAAAAGTAAGACTTATATGGTCGTTGCTTTATTTTGGGAACCTCCTTTTTGTTTAGTTACATTACTCTAGTTGCTATACTGTGTTGCTCATACTAAAATAAATAATTTCATAATGAACATGTAAAAAAGTTACTTGCAATTTCACTGTATTCATTAATAAATGCATATGAGTCCGTATACCAGTGAACTATATTATTGGTATATTTTTCAGGCGTGAAAAACTAAACCAATAATGCACTATGTGCTTACATTATCTGCCTTCATAGATAAAATATGTGCTGTAGATGGTACGTGACATACGATTTAATTCTTGTGTGTTTTTTGATCATTTTCTTATTTAATGCGCTTACATTTAATGAGCTGTTATACACCAATTATTTTTAAAAATGATAAAGTAAATATGCACACAATTTATGAGACATTCCAGAGGAAAATGTGGCAAAATGATTTCAGAAAACACCAGAAAGTAATCAAGTCAGCAAAGCATTTTTCACTTGAACAGTTGTTATTGCCTGAAATAATAAGATTTTTATTTTACTGCAAAGCAGGTTGTCTGACAATTGTGCTACCAATGTAGTGATACATGAAAAATAAACTCTTTGTAGCTTCAAATGTATGTGTGTGTGTGTGTGTGTGTGTGTGTGTGTGTGTGTGTGTGTGTGTGTGTGTGTGTGTGTGTGTGTGTGTGTGTGTGTGTTACTGCATGTATGTGTGTGTCTCTGTCTATGCAAGTGTTATTGCGCGTCTAACCATATTTCTCTTTGTATACTTGTACGTGTAGTGATAACTTATTAATTCAACATATGTTATGCATGGAGAAGGTTCCCCTGCACTCTAGTGGCAGGAGTGTGCAGTAAGACCTTGTCTGATTGAAGACTGCTGGAACAGGGCTCAGTTTTGAGCTTTTTTCTGGTTAATTGGGTAACTTGTTTAAATCAGTTTGTTCGTGTTCTATTGTTTTATATATATATATATATATATATATATATATATATATATATAATTTCACTTTATTCAGCTGATTTTACTGTATTTGTGTTTCTTCCTACTTTATTACTGGGGGCATTGATTACAACTCTGATCTGCTATATATAACAATAAGCATCCTTTTCTGTGCATTTAAAGTGTTTTTTTTTTAGATCTCGTCGCCTTTATTTTCTGAAAAAAAAACATAAAAAAAAAAAATACTTGTTTCCCGCCTTTCTAAGCTAGTATAGTCAAGTTTTCAGGTTAGTGCTGAATTCAGGGCTGTGTTACAAATCTCTGTGTTTGCCCATACCTTACTTGGATAGAAGGAAGTTTCTCTGTCCACCTGTGAGAGAGGGGAGCTTTGAGCAGTCTATCTGTCCCTGGAGGAGTGGTTTCAGCCCAGAAATTAGTAGTTTATTGGCCATTTTGGGCTAATTTCTATCTCTTTCATTTCCCTGCTATAAAACCCACATTTGCCCAGTTTTGCGTGCCGGGCAGTGCCGGTTAGCTAGGGTATAACTATTCCCAGCTCCACAGTCTCCTCTTCAATTTTACCCTTGGAACTAGACAAACTTTCAACTTAAGCACTCAAGCCATTCATTTCTCAGCCGGGCACTTGCTCAAAACTCATACCAAGCACTTATAAACCCTAGCACTAGACCCCCCCATACTATTCAGACAAGGCTTTATATTCGACCTTACCAGCCAATCAGTAAAATAGTTCACTGTACCTATCCAGGCATGTCCAAAGGACAGTTTCAGGTCTACTTTCCAGTCCAGCTGGTGAGTCTGGGCATTTTGAGGCAATGTTACAACTGCCTCATGTACACAGACAACCCTCTCCTCCTACCACCAAACACTAATACATGTGAGAGATGCAATTATACAGCCAAACTGGAGGCTAAGCTCTCTCAACCCAAGACTGGATCAGACAGTCAAGAGGAGAAGGGAAATACTTGCATCATACCACCAGTCTTACATAGACCCATTAAACCAGCACCGGCAAAAACACGCATAAATACACGAAAACATACTCAGAGGCTCTACATAAAAATCTGCAACACCAACAAAGAGCTCCAAAGCAGACAACCAAGCAACCTCCACCCCCCCCCAACACAAACCATGAAATACATACTTCACAAAACCAGTGTGCCACGCAATCACAGCCCTTAAGGCAAAATAACATACCCAACATACTAGTAATAGGTGACTCTATAGTCAGGCACACTGACGTCCCACTCACTAGGCTGAATAAGGAGAAGGTTACTTTTAGCTGCCTGTCGGGTGCCAGGATCTGCCACATAACACAAGCACTCAGGTCACTCCAGAACAAGTACAAATACGACTCTGTCATTGTCCATGTTGATGTGAATAACCTGAGCCGTACCTCCCTGGACTACATGTAAAAAGACATGGAAGAGCTCTGTGATCATGTAGCACAGGCCGGTATGACCCTTACCCTGAGTAGCATCCTGCCCTCACTAAGAATGACACCACGGTATAAAGAAAAAAATGATCAATTTCAACAATTGGCTAAGTTTCTGGTGTCATTCAAAGGGGATCCAGTGTCTGTCCGCCTGGGATGACATGCTCGACAAGACACACTGCTTCCCTAGAGATGGCTTGCAACAACATTAGGCTTTTGAATACTGGCCAAGGCTCTTGCCACCCCCATAGTGCCTTTTTTAGGCAAGGCTCAAAAGACAAACCCACCGCTGTAAATAGCACAAGTAACAAAAAACTGAGGGTAATGCTACTCAATTCTAGAAGTCTAAACCTCAAAATGCACACACTCGAGGCACTCCTCAGTATGGAGAAAATTGATATATGTGCAGTAACAGAAACCTGGTTTAAGGCTCCAGAGAGCACCCCAGTACTACGGCCACAGAACCCGGACTGAAATACAAAAGGTGGGAGCGTATCCATATTCATCAAGGATACCCACACCTGCAGGTTAATGGCACAGCACGATCCTTCAGAGATCATCCACGTGCAACTAACAATGGGCAAAACTGCAATTCAAATTGTAGCTTGCTACAGATCACCCACCATGTCCCAGGACCCCCATTCTGCATTTCTGAAAACACTGGGAAACATAAAGGTCCTACCAAACACCCTAATATTGGGTGATTTCAATTACCCAAACATTAACTGGGAGAACTACTCAAGTACTAACTCCCTTGCCTAACATTTCCTAGAATTTATAAACTCAAACACCCTGGATCAACTGGTCAACACTCCCACTAGAGGTGACAACATATTGGACCTGGTCATCGCCAACATGGGCGACCGGTGTTCAACACCGGAGGTCAACCCCTTGCTTTTTAGATCTGACCATAAACAAATCACTCTGGATATCCACATTCCGCCCCCACCTCCGGACAAGGAAACCATGGTGAAAAACTTTTCAAAAGCAAACTTCACGTTACTTAAGACCGAGGTGGAAAGTTTCAAAGCCCAGATGCTAAAGGATAACACTGTCAAACCTGCAAAATCCTTTACTAATGAATTCTATGGACAACTACAAGAATGCATGGATCGTGCTATCCCAAGTAAAACCAAGACTCACTCCTCAAAGAAAAGGAAACCAGTCTGGTGGACCCCTGCCATAAACAAGCTATACAATAGAAGGAGGAAACTAGTACAGAAAAGAGTAAAATCCCAAGAAGGGAAAACATCCCTGATCAGTATCAGCAAGAAATTATGATCCCTCATAAAATCATCCAAGGCGAGCTTCGAAAGAAAAATTCCTAAGGACTCCAAAGATAACCACAAGGCATTCTTTAGCTATGTCAAGAATCTAAGTGGCAATGCTCAGATCTGCTCGGAGTTAGTGCAGAATGGCACAAAATACACGGAACTGACCGATATCACCAACATCCTGGCAGACAGGTTCAGTGCAAACTTCACCCCTCTCTCACTCCCAAAAGGGCCCATAACCATACCAGAAAAATGTAGAGCCCCTGAAATCACAGACAGTCAGGTTAAGACAGCCTTCTCCAAAGCCAAAACACAGCATCAATGGGAATGGACGGTGTCTCAGGCTGCATCCTACATGAGCTCAAAAATGAACTAACCTCTCACCTAAACACACTGTTCAAACTCAGCCTCTCCACAGGCTACGTAGCCATAGAGTGGTGCACAGCAATGGTTATTCCACTCCAGAAAGGTAGAGCCACAACAGACCTCAGGAACTATCACCCTGTAAGCCTGACTAGCTTGGTCTGCAAGGCTATGGAGTGCATCATCATGGAACTCATTAACAGAGACATTGGGAACCTCCAAACACTGGACCTTACCCTGTTCGACTTTGTTAAGGGTAGATCATGCCTCCTACACCTGGTGGACTTCTTTGAGACAGTTACCAGGGCTATAGATGAGGGAAAGGTGTTAATACAGCCTACCTGGACCTTGCAAAGGCCTTTGACACCATTCCCCATGCTGGTATTACAGACAAGCTCATCAGCCTGAACATGAACCCCTATGTCACAAGATGGGTTGCCAACTGGCTCACAGACAGAACCCACATAGTGAGAGTTATGGGAGCTTGGTCTGACTATAAACTGGTTACAAGTGGCGTTCCCCAGGGCTTAGTCCTAGGACACCTCCTGTTCGGCATATACTTTTTAGAAGTACAGGCAAGCACAGGAGGACTATGGCTAACCAAGTTCGCAGACAACTGCAAACTAGGGACTATAACTGACTCTCCGGCTGACACAGACATCCTCCAAAAGGGTCTCACTGAGACGGATACCTGGTGTCAAAATCGTGGCCTCAAGCTAAATGCCAAAAAGTGCATAGTCTTCCCCTTTGGAAAAAACAAAGTACCCACAAACTACCACATAGGTGGTAGTCCCCTAAATACAGAAGACACAATAAGGGATCTGGGGACCCAAGTAGACAGTAATCTCTCCTTTGATAATCACATTGCCAAAGTGGTTAGAAAATCCTTCTATGTGGACTGTGGACCACCTAATCACAAAAGGGTTCACATCCAGGTCAAAAGAGGTCTTTGTGCCCCTCTACTCATCACTCATCAGACCCATCATAGAGTACAACGCCCCATTTGGGATGTACCTTAGAAGACACCTGCAACAGCTGGAAAGACCACAGAAGTACCTCACCAAGAGGATCACTGGCCTCAAACAGATGCCCTATGCAGCTCAACTGAAGAAACTCCAGCTGCACTCGGTTGCATACCGCCTACTCAGAGGTGATCTCTGCCTGACATACAAGGCCATGTCCAGCCCAGAATTGATGGACATGCTCCACCTAAAGAAAACCATATCCCCTCGAGCCATATGCTCTAGGGGATCTAAACCTTACCACAACAATAAATAGGATGTGCTGGAGGGATAGATTCCTGTCCCAGAGACTTCCCATGCTTTGGAACAAGATTCCAATCTACATTAGGCAGAGCCCCTCGCTAACACTCTTCAAGAGAAACCTTGACGAGTGGATGGGAAACAGAAAGTTTACCCTAAGGATCACTTCAGTGGCTCTGCTAGACAGAGGCACAGGGAACTAATCTAAGGGGGCGGTGAAAGGCAACACGTTCTGGCTAGACTTATAAATGCCTTTGGGCAGATAGCCTAGTGCCTACCTATGAACCTATTTGCTTTTATACCACATATTCTACCATTTAACATATGGTGTGCACTTGTTTTCACTTGATTCTATTACAGTATATTAACACAAAACTCACCTAAAAGAAATTTCATTCCTTAGTCTTTTTTCATGCATCTATGTCATAAGATCAGGTCTATATTACGTAATCGAAGCATATGTTAATCGAACGGCATTTACATTAAAAATGCCATTTCTCGAAGTTGCTCTTGTGGGGAGCTGAACCCTCCACACCCACTGCTAATTCTATATACCAACTTTGATATCGGACTACAGTGAGGAAAGGTCATATTTTCCGATCTTCACTGTACCACGATCTCACTATAAACAGCTTGATGAATGGCAGTTCGATGTAAAGTGTCATTCAAGTAAATTACTTTTGATACTGTGATATAGACCCATAAAATCAAAAGCTCAAAAGACTGAAAACCAAAATATCTAAAATTCAAAATATCGAAGGCATTTTTTAATGCAGGCAGGCAAGCCTCCCTACAGCCCAACACCTCCTGCTAATTATATATATCAGCTAGAAAATCTCACAACAGTGGAAAAGGGGCAACTTCCCATGTCTGATATTTTGAGTTTTAGATATTTTGGTTTTAAGTCTTCT